>NC_139625.1:82774628-82804628 GCF_964638095.1 Poromitra crassiceps | reverse complement strand
TCTACAAGGTACTTCCTCATTGAAGAGAGCAGTGCGCGAGGTGCACGCACGCAACTCGCCCTACTGTGTGTGTGTGTGTGAGTAACTTCGCGTCACCAGGCTGTGTCGAGCGCTATGCTGTTCTCTCTCTCTCTCTCTCTCTCTCTCTCTCTCTCTCTCTCTCTCTCTCTCTCTCTCTCTCTCACTAGTCCCGAGAGAGAGAGAGAGAGAGAGAGAGGGCACACAGAGTGGGAGATAGACACTCACGGTACGTGAACATCATGAAGCGCTCGGCGGCTTGCCTGCTGAAAAAGCCGCTTTGACGCTGCATCTTGATACGGTACGTGCACATCTACAATGGCAAATTCGCTTTTCCGCTGTGTCGCAGCGTTTTATGGGCGTGGAAACCAGCTTCCAGCTTGGAGCTGTAGCCTGTAGAAACGTTCTCAGGTCGAGCTACACAGGAGGGTGGGGGGAGGAAATGTGTAGGAAGAGCTGTCATTGGGTAGCTTCAACGAAAGGTCCCGCCCTAGTCCCGCCCCGCGAGCGTGAAGCCGCTCGGAGACAAGCCGCCTCTAGTCTGCGACAGTGAAACGCTGTGGGCGGTTCCAGCGGCAGGGGGCGCGAGGCAAATTGACCAATCAGACACGGAAATAGAGCAAGACAGCCTATCAAGATGCAGCGTCAAAGCGGCTTCCACAGGAGGCAAGCCGCCGAGCGTTTCATGATGTGCACGTACCGATAGGCTGTCTTGCTCTATTTCCGTGTCTGATTGGTCCATTTACCTCGCGCCCCCTGCCGCTGGAACCGCCCACAGCGTTTCACGCTCTGCGACAGTGAAACGCTGTGGGCGGTTCCAGCGGCAGGGGGCGCGAGGTAAATGGACCAATCAGACACGGAAATAGAGCAAGACAGCCTATCAAGATGCAGCGTCAAAGCGGCTTTTTCAGCAGGCAAGCCGCCGAGCGCTTCATGATGTGCACGTACCGTCAGCGAGCGCTGTGGGGGCAAAGAACGGACAGAGATCTCTTCCTCTCAGAGCCGCAGAGCAACGCGCGAACACACACACACACACACACGCACACGCACACGCACGGTGTGTGCACTCATCTCTCTTTCTCTCTTTCTCCGTTTCCCTCCCCCCCTCTCTCTCGCGCTCTCCGAGAGACAGAAATTTCCCTGCTGTAGACGGGACACGCCGACAGCCCGCGGGAGAAAATACACTCTAAAAAATAATGAAATCTCATGAGTTTTGCCATGGCTGTCAAACCTAAATTTATATACTTTGCGACGTTCATCATCGTTCAAATTTGGCTGGTGGCTTATTAACATAGGGTCCTGTGATGTGATGAACTCAAAATGCTAAATAATAAAGAAATATTTCTGGTTTCCAGGGACTTTAAGTGTTATCTGCAGACATCATGTGTAAATGATGCTTCTTGATGACAGAAGGTTGATGAAGAAAAAAAAAACAATAGAAAAACAACAACACTAAGTAGGTATAGGAAATGGAATAAGCTGTGGCTTTCTCCTAAACCCAGGGACATCTGGGCTCACACTGAATCACTCTCCAGGCCTCCTCTGTCTCAAACCACCTGCAGCAGTCACACTACAAACAATTCAACAAGCCACAGGTTTTGATCAAGCCTTTGGAACTAAGCAAAGTCTAACAGTTTGCACTGACAGAGACACTGGGGTCATGGAGGGGGAGTGATTCTGAGAGAGAGAGAGAGAGAGAGAGAGAGAGGGGGGGGGGGGTAGAGAGAGAGAGAGGTATAGTTGGAATTGAAATGAGAGAGTGAATAGTCTGCGAGGGATCAGGTCTGCACAGAGGAACACCGAAAACGAGGGAGACAATTCCTTTCCTTTCCCTTAAGCCTCCTTCCTGCAGTCCCTTGATATAGGCTGCATGTGGCAGCTGTGGAGGAAAGCAGCAGAGTCAGGGGCCTCGCGGTTCCCCTCTGCGGCTTCCCAAGCTGCTGGCCTGCAGGGCAGACGTGCTACTTAATCCTGGTGTCTGGAGGAAAGGCAGTGTGATGGTTGAGGGGCAGGTATAGACAGCATGTTAGGGAGAGAAAAAAGTCTATTTATAGGTGGCACTGAGAGGGGAGGGGTGGGGTGCAATCAGCCCCTTATAGGTTGTTTTGAGGTGACCGGGGCGAGACCATTGACCATTGACTTGTTTGTAAACCACATGATCATGCTGCGGAGACAACCAGCAGCAGGCTACATAAAGCACTAGCACTAGTTGCTGGAAAGATCGTTTATTTTCATTGTATATGGATCATAATTATCCTATGTGTTTTGCACCTTCTGGCGATAATTTCAGCGTGAAGCAACATCCAACCCTTTTGCATACTCTCTTTTCTCCATTCTCCATAGTAGCTCTGGGAGAGCTGCGCCCCAGCGACGTCATCGAGCTGCCCCCCAGCGACATCATCGAGCTGCCCCCCAGCGACGTCATCGGAATCACGTGGTTGGAAACAACCGATAAAAATATGGATGTAGCCAGTGTGCCATCACCCATTGGTTTGTGTACTCCCATTTTGAAGCTGGAGTTTGGCATTTTGTTAGTGCGAGACCAAAGCATTTCCCACAGAGCCACAGCGCTGCCTCCTATTGGTCCATATGTCATGATCGCTGAGCTGCGCAATCACTGGACAGGCGACCTGTCAATCACGCCCCAAAGCTTCATTGTCTATTTTACTCAAAATGGGACAATAATTTACAAAATGAACATCATGCTGTATTGAAGAAGACTTGAATCTAGCGATTGAGACCATCAACTCTTAGGAAACGTGTTTACTGAGGTCATAAATCAAGTGAAAAGTAGGGTCATTTTCTTGTTGACTTCCATACAAGTTCGAGTTCTTTTTGGAGCCAGTGGAGTCGTCCCCTGCTGGCCATTACAAATAATGCAGGGTTAAGGCATTTCACAAACAACATTGGCTTCATTTTTCAGATCCGGAGGTTGCCCCTTGGGTGCAATGTGTGTGTTTGAGGTAGGTAGAATAAACTCACTCAGCAAGGGCAGGGGCAAGCACCATTCAGTCACACACACTGCACCCACACACACCCACACACACAATCAGACACACCCACACACACAATCAGACACACCCACACACACAATCAGACACACACACACACACACACACACACACACACACACACACACACACACACACACACACACACACACACACGCACACACACACACACACACACACAGAGCCTTTAGGCCAAGATCCAGCATTTTGCAGCCGATCGTCCCCGCGGGGCAATAGCAACATGATGTATCCTCGTTCTCCTCGGCACACGGCAGGTTGGGGAAAAGGATGGCTACTTCCCAGACGACGGGTTAAACACCTTGTCATCCATCCACACATCATCCCCTGTAACACCCGCGTGGCCTTGCCTCAACTCGCTCATCTATCTGCACACTTAAGAGTCTGTGGAAGAGGGGGATGCATCGCCCCACTGGCTGTCCCCCATGATCTCCCCCCCCCGATCCCCCTTTTCCTCGCCTCACACCCCCCCCCCACCCCCCGGGTATGTGAATCTGCCATGATCTGCTGCGATGGGGCTCAGTTATAAAGAGCACCATTCAGAATGTGAGCATGTACATATTTCAGCACTTTTGTATCTTTATCTTGTCATGGAGGTGATTCAGTTCCAAAGCCTTGACATCTCCCCAGTGCCTTTTATTAAAACTTTCTGTCAGAAGGCAATGCTTCTACGGGGGTGGTGGCAGAATATATCCCGTTTGAAAAATGCTGAATGTACATAGACTTCAGTTCTGATTGAAGAGAACTCCTAGGTATGTATCTTCGCATATATCATACATATACTGTATGTATCACAGTTAAACACGATTTATTTAAACAATAAACAATAAACAGTGACCCTTGGCATTGTTTTCCTATAGGAGAAAAAACAATTCAGCTACTGTATATGACCACTGTAAAAGTCCATTTTGATTAATGATCCTCATTAAAACGTAAAAAGTCCTGGATTTTCAGGTGTGACAAAAATGAAAGAATTAATTGCACTCCCCAATTCCAATATTTATTCAGTGGTATTCTGTGAACCTTCTAGTAATTGGATTTTTTAATAGCATACTTTCTTTATTGGGCTTAACTTAATTCACATTGACAGAAGGAGTAATAAAGGGTAAAATAGCTTTATCAAATCAAATTCCTTGCACAAATAAAGCAATTCCCCAAACAATCAAGAAGCAACTCACAAACATGTGATTTGTAACTCTGGGATGCAGGCAATCATAAACAAAGAATGAGTACATTACTTCGTTTCAGCAAAAGCAATTTATAACACGTCTGAATGAAAACACACTATTACAAAAAGAAGAAGAAAAAAAGAATAATAATAATGTGTTCAGTGTTGGACAAGTGGTAATCTCTTCTGACAGAGCTCTGTGTATGGCACAAGTCTGATTGAATCATTACCACTTTGAATTCTCCAGGGGATCGCCGTTCACGTTTGTCTAATCTAAATCACTCTGGACTCAAGGACCTAATAATAATTCATTTATTTTATAGAGCGCTTTTCAATGACCCAAAGACGCTTACAATAGGAGTCAACAGGAAACAATACGAGGGAGCAGCCGAGCAGCATTTTGGTAAACAAACCGCGTCACTGGTTGGCAACGGCAATGGAACCCAAGTGGTGCGAGGCTTGAGTGTCTGACTCTAGTCAGTTAACTCTGTTTACATTTTAAAAACTGCGACAGTTCACACAACTTTAACATGCATATACATCAAACTCTTGAGCTACTTCTGCTCTCACTCAGAATGTCAAAATATAAGCGATGTCAGGTATAGTTTTTGAGATATTAACGTTTGTTAGGCACAACTCATACAGTAGTATTAACTGCCGCGGGGGTCCGCATTTCTGGGTGGCAAGTGACGTCACCCTGATTCGTCCTATAAAAATAGGAACAGGCAACAGATAAATAACAATAGCAAAAGTAACAAACGAGCAACAGGCAACAGATACAAATAATGAACATGTCAAAACAGGGATATTATGGAAAACAGAGGGGAGTGAGGGAGGGACATGGGAGAGAGGGAAGGGGAGAGGGGGGGGGTGGCGAGGGTGGAGGAGGTAGTTAAGGGTAGGGGAGCTTAGGAGAACAGGTAGGCCTCATTTCTTTGTGGTTCACATGGCCAATTGTGTATATGTAGGAACTTCTGACCAAGCTAGAAGTACAGCTACTGGGAATTGAACCCAGGTCTCCACGATGGTAGGCAAGCTTGATTTTACCTCTACACTGCCCAGACGTCCTGTCTTTCCCACTTTCAATCTCTCCTTCTCTGCTTCTGTCTCTGCTCTGCTAACCCTAACCCTGCTCCTGTCTCTGCAGCTATCAATCTTTTCCCACCCCAAGATCCAATCCTCTGCTTCTAACAGCTAGAAGTAGAACCCCACACTCTCCTCTTTCTGTCCAAGACTTTGTCACTGTCTTTGACAAGAAGGTTGACGGCACGGCACCCACAGCTCCTTCTCTCAAATATCCTGTAGCACTCATTTGAAAGCTGCATTCTCTTCTAACCTGAAATTTGCTCCATGCAGCATTTTAACATCAAATAAATCATTACCACATTTACTTCTAAGACATTAGTATAGTAGATGCATTTCACATTGTGTGCCACCAGGGTCGGATTTAACAGGAAATCTGCTTTATTGCTTTATTACACAGAGGGAGATTACAAGGGCATAAAACAGGAAGCATTTACTTTAAAAGTAATACACAACTTTATTCCACTTCCATGACAGTAAACTGCACAGTTTCTCCTTCATATGGGTTTACCGGGTCAGAATACTTATTGGCACAGTTTCTCCTTTATATGGGTTTACCTGGTCAGAATACTTATTGGCACAGTTTCTCCTTCATATGGGTTTACCTGGTCAGAATACTTATTGGCACAGTTTCTCCTTCATATGGGTTTACCTGGTCAGACTACTTATTGGCACAGTTTTTCCTTCATATTGGTTTACCTGGTCAGAATACTTATTGGCACAGTTTCTCCTTCATATGGGTTTACCTGGTCAGAATACTTATTGGCACAGTTTCTCCTTCATATAGGTTTACCGGGTCAGAATACTTATTGGCACAGTTTCTCCTTCATATGGGTTTACCTGGTCAGAATACTTATATTGGCTGTTTTCAAGGGGCCCTATCTTTGCAAAAGTGGTAATTTAGCGTTTGCGCTCGTTGAACGCCGTGCGCAATGCAAATTGGGGGCGGGCACAAGCGCATGCCTGTTATAATTGTACTGGGCATAGGCGTGCCACATGCCAAAGCAGGCGTTTCAGTGCTAAAATGTGGGGATAGATGGCATTATCCTATCGTCAGCAGCACGCAATTACTTTGCGCTAAGAGCTTTGAAAATGACCTCTTAGCGCTAAAACACTCGCTGCGCTTGAGCGCACCATAATCTCTATGCATTTTTAGTTGAATTGTGTTTGACAACAGCGCTGCCGCCATTTTGGCCTGAAAAAAAGCCTCAATGGCCAATGGGACAACAGCACACAACCGCCAATAAGAGGTGTCTCTTTCTTTTTTGCTGTGCGCCGATGTTGCAATGGACCACCCTATTAGCCTTCTGTTCTTATCAATGTAAGTTTCCTGCAACCACCGACGTAACCCTGGGACATCCACTCCAAACTGGCCTATGGTAGGCTACTGTATGAAGTAGGCTAAATGTAGGTAGCTAGCATGATCCTAAAAGTGAGAAGATGAGAACTTGTAGCAGCTGTAAGGCTGGATGTTTAGTTAATTTCAATGATGTGTGTCTAAACCTGCCAGGATTGTTTTAGGGCATTGGTACAAATGTATTTCTAGTTTAACTTGATAGGAAGAGAGCAAAGTTAGCCACATAGCTAAAGTTGTTGTGCTGTAGTGGACTAGACAAATGCTGAAGGTTAATATTTTGTTTATATATATATATATATATATATATATATATATATATATATATATATATATATATATATATATATATATATATATATATATATGGCACACTTCATGGCACACTTCATGGCACACTTCATGGCACACTTCATGGCACATTTCATGGCACACTTCATGGCACACTTCATGGTACACTTCATGGCACACTTCATGGATGAACACATTTCCCAGAGCATCCAGAGGAGCATTTTGGACTCATTCATCCTGAGAACAATAAACAAAGCATGTGGGTATGAGGCATCATGTCATCATCAAAGCCAGATGGAAATAGTTTGCCAGCAGACAGGTGCACATGGCTGTGTGCCATATATATATATATATATATATATACATATATACATGGCTGTGTGCCATGTGTTATTTGAGAAAACAATAACAACAACGAAGGCTTAGTAAGCAGACATGAAGGAGCAAGAGTCACAAGTTTCAGAGCACTCACAGAAGTCTAGGATAAAACCACAGTGTTTTTTACTTTTTGGACTGAGATCTGAACTCATTCCAGGAGATGGTCTTTGAATTGCTTTTCTGTGTGGCAAAGCAACGAGAAGCAAGCTGTGTTTTGATGGCACCGGAATAAAAGATGATGGTGCATCAGTAGGGATTTCAGAGATCCCTTCCCGAAATAACCTTAGAAAAGTGCAAAATGACTTTCAGAAACTTGAAGAGGGGCAAAAAAAAAAAGTCTTCCACTGAGACATGTGCATGGAGACTTTATGTCAGCTAGGCCCTGAGCCTCTGAGGAACGATCAGAATATGAGCGTTGTCATATCTAAAAAAAGAAAAAAGAAGCCCAAAGTTAAGTGCGAGCACAACTCGATTAAAAAGAAATCCACCTTAGGTGCACGGCCAAAGATGAATGAATAGCAAAAGAAAAAGCCGGCACTCATCATGTCCTTTTGCTTCCTGATAAAATGGGTCAGCTATCCAGCACAAAAAGATGGAGTGCTTCTGACTGGCGCGTCATTCTAAAAATATCCCAACAGGTGCCAAAGAATGACGTAGTATTGAGTCAGACAAGTTCCGACAGTTTTCCCCCAGGCTTTTTTCCTCACTGTCTCTAAAGTTTTTGGTGCGACATCTATTTTGATAAGCCATTTGCACCTAATCATAATGCTTCCCCCCCCCCCCCCGTCAGCTCTATAATTATAGATCCCTACTTGCTTGTTTATGAACACTTACAAGTATATGGTACCGTTGGGACTTTTTAAAGTTTTTAGCAAAGCCAAATTAAACACCTATAATTGCTTGTTGCAAGCGTTCACAACCTCCTCTGCTAACAGTCTGGCAGCAGCAGCCGCCATGAGTCACGGTGTTTTTGAATTTTGTGACCCACAAGTGTTTGTTTCCAATGAAAACTATGCAATTTAGCACTCTCAATACATTTGTGCTTGTCTTTAAAAACATATTCTTTCCAATAATTTGGCGTCAATTGTTGCTACTAATTTGGGGAATGACGTTGTTCCTGAAATATTCTCACATGAATTCAAGAAGAAGGAATATCCTGTACGCTAGGGCTGCACGATATGAGGAAAAGTTGCGATGTGCGATAACACTGTTCAATATTGCGATGACGATATGACCTGCGATAAATAAAAAAATGCTATAAAAAAAAAATTAATGGGTAGGGGTGCTCCGATCCGGCTAAGCCACGATCCGATCCGATTCCGATTCCTGGGGTCACGATCCGATTCCAGAATCGATTCTCAATTCCAACGATTCTCGATTCCACAATCTAGAATCGATTCTCAATTATGTAGTTTTATATTGCAATAACACACAAAGGTAAATCTAAGACAAAAAATGACAAATGTATTAATGCTGAACTTCAAATTCAACTTCTGAAGTATTACAGTGAGGGCCTAAATTCATTTTGCAATACGAGTGTGTTAATTTAAGCATACGTATCAGTAAGTGGCACGGGATTCTCAAAGCCTGTGTTGAGGGTCATACGAACAAAAATGCACTCTTGAAGCTAAAAAAAATCCAAAACCAACAAGTTAATTATTTACATTTTTACTTCAATGTAGAACAGTCATTTCTTACACATGAGATTACTTTTAGCCTTTTAGTCATAACGATTATTGAAAGATATTCCATATTCCAGACTGAAATGTTATAACAGAAGTGGAGTATTGGCCAGAATGACATGAACATTTGGACACTTATTCAGCCGGTATCTTGCATGTTGCGTTCATGTGCACTGTAAAAAAAAAAAAAAAAAAAAAAAAAAAAAAAAATTTTTGCGATAACACGTGACTTTTGCGATGTGTTCATCGCGCATTTTCATATCGCGATGACGATGAAAATACGATAAATCGTGCAGCCCTACTGTACGCTGTTCATTCTTTTGTTTGCTGATGCAAAGTCAATACATACCCCATTCATACAAAGAGTCTGTACAATCACAGATCCCACGCATGCAGTTTACTATCACTCACTGTTATTATTACTTTCATTAAACTTCAAGGGGGTCGGCACTTGAAAGAAGCACACATTTCGAAAAGCAGAGCTAGAGGTGAGAAACATCAAAGACTCCACTATCCGACTGATACGGGCCGGGAGTTGTCTCATCGACTATAAACTGTGTATGATTCATTGACTTGTGACTGACGGAAAATGGTCCTGACTCCGTCTCTGGATTCAATAGTACCTCTCTTTTCATTTGGAGAAAGGATGGTATTGAGTGGCCGTAGCTGCTGAAGGACTTTAAAAAGAAACCCGTTACATAAAGTCGCAGAACCGTGGAGAGCCGATAAACTCTGTTTACAATTGAATTCCGACTTCTAGCTTCCAGCACCATAACATTACAGATATTCTACATTTGCGGCCAGTTTCCTCAACTCACAGTAAATCAGTCACTGGAAAAAAACAGGGGGGCAGTGAAGCACACACTTCAACCACTGAAACATCTATGCCTAAACAGATTGAGCAGCTTGGTTATTAGGCCACTGGATGGTGCACAGCAGGGCTGACTTTCTATTTGTTTACTGGTCAACACACACAGCTGGCCAGCTGCACTCTCAGGTGTGCATTTATCTGCTCACTTGGACAAACAATAGCAGAGGGATTATTGATTTATGGTTAAAAAAATGGGTAAGCACGGCAGGGGGAAAATAGTTGCAAACCCAGATGGACCTGAAATAGTCACTTACACACAGAGACAAGCGTGCATAGTCTGTTTGCCCGAGCAAGTGCAATTGAGTTGGCTCTGAAAAGTCCACAATGAAGTGTGCATGTCTGAAAGCAAGATAACACAATGTTATCGGGCGGCTTTAGCTCAGGAGGTAGAGCGGGTCGGCCAATGACGCAAGGGTTGGCGGTTTGATCCCCGCTCCCTCCCAGCTGCTGTCGTTGTGTCCTTGGGCAAGACACTTAACCCTCCTTGCTCCATCGGTGTATGAATGGGTGAATGTAGACTATCTACTGATTGTACAGCGCTTTGGATAAAAGCGCTATATAAATGCAGGCCATTTACCATTTAACACAATGTTTAAAATGTGCAATGTGATGGCATGCTGTCATGTGTGAACAGACACCGGTGTGGAAACGCTAACTATATTATGTAATGCTGTAAGTGTGTGGACCCAAGTGCAGAGATGACAGAGGGAGAACAAGTTTTAACGTTTTTTACTGAGACTGAAAAGTTTAACAAAACAAACAACAAAAGCACAACAAATACACGGACAGTGCCTGAGCCGTTAGTGTTCTGGCATAATTCACACATAATCGATACGGAATATTACTAACATTACAGTAACGTTACTAGTTCCGTATTGACTGTTTCAGTAACGTTAGTAGTAGTGACGTCTGTGTGCTGGGAAATTGAGAGATACTGATATAGTGTAACACCCAGGCCACAGTGTGGCCTCTGTCTCTAAATGCCCTGATTAACTTCACCCTTGTCCAATGTCAAGCTGCAAAAAGCTATATATTTTCGTCATTTCCAGGCTAGCAACTGGGAACTTTACGCTTCGTTTACATGCAGTTCGGCACAAGAGGCTCTATACTACTACTACTGCTGTGCTGGGAGGGCTTGCTTGTTGCTTTTTGGGAGGATGGGTTTTGTCAGGGTTAGGGTGTAGTAGAGGATGGTACTACCACCCTAATACATTTCCTGTATCGCCACCTTGGACAGAAACTCATGCCAGGCTCCTGTTTATTGACTTTTCTTCAGCCTTTAATACTATCCAGCCACACCTCTTAGCAGAAAAGCTGATTCATACTTTTAAACTGGATTTAAATCTTGTGAGAGTGAATGACTTCCTTTCTTTTCTGTTGCAATCTTCCACTGGTTCTCCTCAAGGCTGCTGTCTCTCCTCCAGTGTTCGAATTGGGGGGGAGCTAAGGGGAGCTGAGCTCCCCTAAGAAGGACATTGGCTCCCCTGAAAGACTGCTTTGTGAAATGTAGGGGGAGCTCTAAAATATTGGCTGTTTCTTTCTCACCAACTCCGTAAGACAGGCCTATGATGTGTTTTTTGCGATTTCCGAACAAGAAAAAGGATAATCTTTTCCGCGTTGCTCTCCGAGACACAGCTGCTGCACTGCCAGCCAAGACGAGAGGAGTAGGACTGAGAGAGGAGAGGGGAGGGGCTGGGGGCGTGCCTGAGAGCACCCACCACACACATACACTAGTGTCCTCTAGAGAGAGAGTGGCGTCAGCGCAGGACCAAAATGCAAGAATCATTAGCCAATGAACAGCCAGGAATGGGTCTCGCGCTACTTTTGCATGCTAAAATAAAGCAGATAATGTACAATTTGATTCATTTCAAGGGTTGAAAAACCCTTTCAAAGTACAACACTGTCTATTTTGATGCAACTTGACAGTGCTGCTTTTTTTACTGAAGAGTTCCACTTTCTACTTCCTGGAAAAAAACTGGTCCATTGGAGTGAATGGAGATGTCGGAACTCTTCTATTATACGGCTCTGACATACACAGCACAGGGAACAGGGAACCGGCGGAGGAGCAGGCAGATAGACTAGACATGCAACTGAGCAGAGCACACGTTAAGAATGGCTGAAAGAACGAAGCGATCAGATTCTAAAGTGTGGTTGTACTTCACTCGAGTCGATGGTGACAATTCACGTTGTCACAAGTGCAATAAAACCTTCGCTAGTAAAAGGTGGAAACACGAGCAATTTGTCTAAACACTTAGCCAAAGTGCATCACATTCAAACGGAGAAATGCACAGTTTTTTTTCTCTCTAGCTGTTTTGTTCTCTTTCTACTAAAAACAGCAAATATTGCCAATAGCCTATAATAAGATGTCAATGGATATGTCATGCACATAATTGTAATTGACATTGTTATGGAATGTCTGTTGTTTTTAACATTTCAGTTCTAGTTAGGCTACAAGTTACCTAATATATTGGCCTACTGAAAAAGCTTTATTTTTGACTCAGGGTATTTATTTTAGAAACATTATTCTAGAAATATTTTTTGTTAATTAATATTTAATTTGACAGCATATTGATTGTATAGGTTATACAGGATTCTTGAAGGGGTGTTTTGAGCAGAAAAAACGTTGCCTGTGTGTCCCCTTGCTGCTTTTCTTTACTCTGATTAATAAATGAGTTCGATCATCCAATACGGCTAGTAGAATGTTTTTCACATGGTCTTTAACCCAGCAAGCACCGTTCTAAAAGAGGAGCAAATGATACATTTGTTTATTTATATTGAGACCCGTTATGTTGCCAAATTGCGTCAATTAATTTGCTTCAAAGTGAAAATTTCGGGGGGGGGGGGGGACAAGTCCCCCCCCGTCCAACCCCTCAAAAAATTTGGCTCCCCCAGGACCCATGGTCCAATTCGAACCCTGCTCTCCTCATGACTCTACATCTTATACACCATCGTAGCAATCATCCTAACCGATATATCATCACATTTGCAGATGATTCTGTCATTGTTAGTCTCCTTGATGAGGATGAATCACAGCATGGACCAGTGGTCGATGGACTTGATAACTTGGTGCGACGAGTCCTTCTTAGAGCTACTAACTAACCTACTCGTACTTGCATCAAAGGCACAGACATTGAGCTTGTTATCAGCTATAAATACCTGCGTGTTGTTCTTGACAACAAACTGTGTTTTGCTTCTCATGTTGCTGCCACATCAAAAAAAAGTCCAGCAGCGTCTTTTTTCTTTTTTTGGCAACACGACCCTGGCTAATAAGAACAGGCTCGGTAGCCTCGTCAGAGTGGCCAGCAAGGTTTCTGGGAGTACCCAAGCCCAGCTTATAGACCTTTATAAGAGGCAGGTGCTGAGGAAAGCCACTTCCCTCCTAGATCACCCCCTTCGTTTAGAGTTTGAGCTGTTGCCCTCAGGTCGTCAGCTGAGGGTGCCCACAACGACGACCAAGCGCTTCAAAATCTCCTTTGTCTGGGCTGCTATTCAGCTGATGAACAGCAGATAGAACTTTATTTTTCTGGTTTTGCCCTTTTGCACAGACTGCCCACTTATGCACTTTTGCCGATTCTGCTGTTGTACTTTTTAAAGTCTCTCTGCCTCCATTGCCATGTTTTTAGGCTTCTGTCTTTTATCTCTTTTCTTTTGCGTTTGTATGTTTTGTATGATGTGTGTGTTTTATATTACCTGGCTGCAAACCAATTTCCCTGCAATGGACAATAAAGTTACCTTTGACCTTTGACCTTTGACACACACACACACACACACACACACACACACACCACACACACACACACACACACAATAGCACTAGGAATAAATACATTGGCTCAAACGCCACAGTGCTTGTGGCAAAGATACAGAGGACTTTCAGGTGGTCGTGGACCTTCATATTGGAGGTCCTCAGCTCTTGGGCAAAAGCATCTGTGAACAGATTGTGTTCCTATGTACAACTTGGCCATCTCAACAGAACTGAATCGACATGGTTCATTTGTGACTGGGAACTGACCACAGCTCCTTGCTGCATTCTCACAGCTGGCTGCTTGTCCTGTTCAGAAGCTGACAGTCTGAGGCTGACAGAGGACGAATGGACGAACCGTTCTTTTTCCTCTGTCAACTGCTGACTCTTCTGTTCTGGCATGTGGGTCTTGATGCAGAGGGAGACAGCTGAGCAGCAGAGGAACGGGTGACTTGAGCTAATCCGTATGAGATCAGCATTGTTACCGTCCTTTCCTGAGTCCGGTTACCTTGCTAGACGAACTCGTCGATGAATGGGCAGCAGCAGATCTCCTTACTGCCGTGGCCGACGGTAAATACTCGGTATACTAGGTATAGTGTCAGTTTACTTGGCAGGCACATTACACTATCAGGCACAAAGAGACTGAATTATGCTATCACTGATGTGTCCTCTGAAAGTACCTGGAGGCCTGTATTCATTCGGACGGGTTGCTGCATCGTCCCTCTCATCTTGAGGCTTGGTGGTTGCTGTGTCTTGCACATAGTCTGCAGGGAATCATCTTGGCAGCTCCCTCCGTCCGAGCTTGCCAGTCCTCTCCTCAGCCACACCACTGGGCAATGAGCAGTGTTGTGGGTAATGCGTTACAAAGTAACTCATGAGAGTAATTACAGTAGATTACTTTTTTTGCAATTCAAGTAATCAGTTATTTAGTTACATTCACACTAAGCAATCCGTTACTTTTAAGGGAAAAATAGGGGACAAAAGAAAAGAAAATCCCCAACATCCGCACGGTTTCTATTTGAATCATACGGTTGTGTCAGTATGCACTGCTGCGCAGTAGCAGAGCTGCTCAGCTAGCAAGATGTCAGAGAGGGCAGTTGTGGAAGTAACTGGTTAGTGGCATGTCGAAACATGATGAACTGTCGGCCATAAGAGTCTGTGTTTTATTGTTTTCATTGACGCAGCACGCGCCCAATCTGCCCATGCAGTCCAGTGTCAGAGCTGAAAGACTGCACACTGCACAGGTGACATTTGTAGGATTAGGCTTGAAACTGAAGGAAAACTGTTTCTTGAGGATACCTTCCAACTCACTATTCACCTTATGTAGCCACGCCCATTTGACCCGGTTGTGTGGTCGTGTGACAACTTCCGGCAAAAAAAAAAGAAAAAGAAAATGGCTGGCTGGTCCAATATCATCTAACTCTGAATTAACTAATAATTTGTACTGCATGTAACATACCAAATAAAAGCAATGTCTAAGAATGCAACGCCATGTAACTGGCTCGTTAAGTCTCGCATTCCAGGGAATTACGTTAATGTCTGGGGGTCTTATTGACGTAAGTGGCTCGCGCTGCGCTCGGAGGAGAGAAAACTATCTGAAGCTTTCTTTGTTGGAGTCCAGGTATGTTTTACAAGAAAGTGCTCGTCATTGTCGACGATAACGTTATCTGACCTGGCTAACAGTGGATACTCGCTTGCTTGCTGTGTACCGAGCTCAAAGTAGTAGGCTACATTCTTTGTTTTACCCCCTGCACTGTCCGCTACAAAAACAACTCCCTTCTTCATGACGTTCTTTCATATTTCGCGCCGTGACCGCCGGAAGTGTTAACACGACCCGGAATAATTTGGCCGACCCCCGCATCTGAACATAAGGTGAATACCCTCTGCCTACCTGACCACCATGGGTTCTAGCCTAGGCCTTCAGTCACTCTGCTTCCCGCCTCTGGAACTCTCTCCCACAAGACATCCGTATTTATCCTAATATATCCTATTTATCCTATAATCGCGTCTCAAAACGCATCTTTTTAAACGGGCTTATTCTCTCTGATCCCAATTGATGCTGATAATTCTTTTTACATAACTGTTCTTGTAAGGTATCTTATTGCCCTGTTTGAATTAGCCCACCATTTGATTGTATGCTGTCTTTATACTTTGCTGCTTGTTTATAACTGTGCACTGTAATCAGCTGTGGACATGGAGCTACCAGTCATATTCAATTAGAAATGTTGCTTGATTGAGAAACATTTGACAAAGTCGCTAATTTTGCCTGCGTACTGTACATGCACACTCTAAAATTCTGCACTCCTTGATTTATGATGAAGCAGAAATCTCCAAAGGCGAACTCATGAATTCATTCATCTTTTCACAGCAGTTTATTTGAGGTCATGTGCATCTTTTTTGTCCTTTTGACACTTAAGAGTCATCACTTTCTCGCAACCACACCAAAAGTAATAGCATAATCAAAAAACAAACAGTGAACAACAGTCATATGCTCCAGGCGACAAGACAACAGATCGGCCGGTGTCATTTTATTCACAAAACACATCTGACTTTATGCTCAAAGTCAAATAGTGCTTGAAACTCTCGAGTTGATTCATGTCTATGTTCAACACTCTGGCGCCTCGGGGAAAACATTGCCATCTTCCATCATTCCCATTTGCATTGCTGCTATTCTGGGACTGAAGAAACTGCATGGTGAAAATACACCATTTTTGGTCAATTTCCTTAGCATCCTTTGCATTTTCTCCAACTTAGGAACATAAGAGAAACATAAGAGGAAACACACTACCTGGAGTTTGCCTGGTGAGAGCAGATCTCCAAGCATGTGATTGACAGTTCCCTGTGCTCATGGGTTAAGTCCCAGGAAAGAAGTCCCATTACTAATTAGGGATGGGACTCGTTCATTTTTATTGATATTGATACCATTTTCAAGTCTGCTTAACGAACCGGGTCCTTATCGGGTCCACTATCAATACTTTTCTTTTGTATTATTTGGTGGAAAGACATGAAAGACATGTTGGCACTATTTACAGTAGGTGTGCTGACTTAACAGCACTAGTACCGCGGTAAGAATGATTTGGAAGAAGGTCCGCTAGACCGCAGCCGGGTGTGAGAGGATCAAGGGGCTGTAGCTCGTAGTGCCGTTTGGAATTAACTTAAACCTGCATTCCTTCGAATAGCCTGCAAGGAGTGACTCCACAGGCTGCAAAAAGACGTCCGGTACAAAATGACCATACTTCTCACTTGGTTTATGGCCCCAGTAAATACTTTCCTAATGGCTTCGTGGCCTCAATGGCTATAGTTACAAATGTGCTTCAATACAGCATGATGTTCATTTTCTAAATGATGGTCTCATTAACTCATTGAGTGCCAGCCACTTTTGGAGAACGGACGCTCCCAGTGCCAGAGTTTCAGAGCGTTTTCAGTGATTTCTCGAGGCCCACAGAATATTGTGTGATATTACTATGTAAACACCGAACACGCACAAAGAACGATGAGACTCTCTTCTATCATCTGCAAAAAAAGTTTATTGATCCCATTTTCCGTTCTTTAGTTATGAGCCGGAGAAGATAGGCTGTTTTGAGCAAAAAGACACTTTTCAAATTAGAAGCTGAGTTATTCCGCCTTTTGTGAAATGCAGCATTTCAAGCACATTCACTGAGTCTGAAGATAATATTTTCTGATGTAGTGACGTGGTGTAGTTGTGTGGTGCCTGCGTGCCCCACCCCCCTCTCCCCCCCTCAGCTGCAAACTCCTCCCCACACTAACACACAGCCTAACACGCACCCAGTCTATTTTCGGAGCACTTTTTTTGCGCCGGCTCCCAGCGCGACACGGAAATGCCAAACCGGACTGCAGGGAAAGGTTTGGCCCTTCGGCGTCGGGTGCTGCCTTTCTGGCGGCTAATCGTGTGAAGAAACTATGCAGACAGACAGACAGAGGCAGAGGGGCTCAGTTGTGGGCGCGGATTGACTGCTGTTCGCAGCCAACATCAGCTGCAGTCAGAGCCATCTATATGGCTCTGGCTGCAGCATGAGCGGTTTCTCTTTGATCACGGGGGTTTTTCCTGCTGTTTTCCGGACCTTCCTCTAATCTGGAGAGCACTGTCGCCACCTAATGGGTCGGTAAAATAGGTTATACACATTCAACATGCCCCAAAATTTTACAGGAGATATATTAGGCTTTGATCCACGTCCCACCGTCAAAAAACGCAATTGACGACAATCGTCGTCATTGGCACTCTACGTTACTAAAGCAATTGACGACGATTGTCGTCATTGGCACTCAATGAGTTAAGAGTAAAATAGATAATGAAAAAAAGTGTTTGGGGCATGATTGACAGCTCGCCTGTCCAGTGATCGCACAGCTCGCCGATCACAGACCAATTAGCAGGCCGCACTGCGGCTCTTCTCGTCCAAATTCACGTCACTTCTGGCTCCAAAAAACCAAGATGGCGACGGTGAAAATGCCAACCTAAGGCTTCAAAACAGGAGTTCAAAAACCAATGTGTGGCGTCACGGTAGCTACGATCAGATATTTTATACGGTCTGTGGAAAGGATAGAGGAAAGGCAGGTATCGCAATGTTCTGCCGATGCAGAACATATTCAACTTTGCCATCATGTAAGTTCATATGAAGTGAATATTTGGACAGACAATCATAGTCAAACAGATTATGAACAAATGGAAGTGCAGACAACATGCATTGGATTAATCAGGTGCAAAAGAGAGGTATAAAATCATTTCTCACAGAACAACAACAACACAGAACAATTGCTCACAAGGAAACAGTAGCTGGCATGATAAGAAGTGGTCATTGTTAAGCTATAACTCATCCAACATTTCTCATTCACCAAAATATGTTTCAAAAATCATAACTTGCAAAACAGACTTTTGCTTCTTCTTTAAAATCATCACTCCACCAAGAAGACATGCAACAGCTGGGAACAGCCACTAAGAATATAATTACAAGTAGCATTCTGAACCTTATTCTCTTTATTCTAGATCAGTGGTACGCAACCTTGCCCTACTCAGGAGCCACACTGACCCAAAACTCATGATTGAGATACTCTGGTCCCTTTTATCTGATCAGCCTATAAGCTAATAAGTAAGAAGAAAAAAGAGTTGAGCGAGAACTCATACATGTTCTACAGTACCTGCTGTGAATGGGGGGATTGGATAGAAATTGTTTTCTTTGTCTACCTTGCATCATATGCCATGCCAACCTATACTTTACTGGGCAAATTACTAAGTTTCTTTTTTATTTTATTTTTTTATTTTTATTTTATTTTATTTAACCTTTATTTAATCGGGCAAGTCATTAAGAACAAATTCTTATTTACAATGGCGACCTGGATTTCTATTTTTAAGGCAAACTATACCTAGACAGAAGTGAAGTATCCATTGTCCTGGGATATGGTAAAAAAAAAAGGAAAACAATATTTTATTTTGTTATTATTAATGAGGTTAGTTCTCATTTTAGGCATTCATCCCAGGTAAAGCAGCCCCACAGTTTAAAACCATTACTTCCCACTGAACCTACTCTTGAGAACTATTAGCCTATAGCTAAATAATTGACCAATACATGAATGAATAAACAGTAACATTCATAACAAACAGAAAAAACGCATTACCATCTATAGATATTGCATAGAGTTATCCATTTATAGAAGTATATGGCTGAAAACACCATGTCCTTCTTCATAGTATAGGTGAGAGTGGTGACGCTCTTCTCTCTCTACAGCCATCACCATTCATTTCCATTAGAATCATTAGCACCTGTTAGTTAACACTGGCTTTTGATCAACTAGCTGTGGGATATTGAATTAACTCAATAATCCTAATTGATAATAGATTTCTCCTGATTGACTGCTAAATTAATCGCTTCGCAGTTCATCCGTGGATCCAAGTCAATAATGTGTGCCGTTTACTTATAGGATCACCTCAGTCTGACTGAAACCCCCTCAGGCTGGCCTGGACCGACGTTTAGCCTGCAAACAATTAAAGATCATACCAGAGATATAGGCCCCTATTCTCCCACAGGCCTTCAGCGCTAAAACGGGCCTTCGGCGCTAAAAAACGTGCCTTGCGCCTGTCTCGGGAAGATATCAACAGGGCTTTAGGCTGGTAAATGCGCTTTACGCTGAATGGGTGTGGCGCACTCCCTGAATGGGCGAGAATGGGCGTTTCGGCCTTAAATATCGGCCTAATGATATCTTCGCAACTGGCATAAATTTAGCGCTTTGCGCTTTTGAAAACCAGGCCTATTCAGTGCGCTGGTTGCGCGGAGCACTCCTCTGGCTCTCCTCTGTCACCCTTCTCTGTGTCACTCCCTCTCTCTCCTCAGTCTGACAGGCACAATACGACTCTCTCTCTCTGACTCCCTCGCTCAGACAGACACAACACAGTCCCATAGGAAAAATAAGTTGTAAGTTCACTGCCTGTGTAATCTCCCAGCATACATTGTGCTACTCCATTTCGCTACTAAATAGCAACCAAATGAGCCAAAATATATATAAAGGTAGATCTAAATAATGTGTAATGGTAACACAACCTGCAATTGTAGAACATTTCAATATTGGACCAAATAAAACATCGAAATGAAAACACCACCCTATGTGAAACATATATGTCCTCCTGGGCCTACATATATCCCTTGTCGATTTAACGTGATTTAGATAAGTGACAGCGGAACGCGCTTCTACTGTCATGTGCTATACTGTGATGTCCGCTCCAATAACTTGGCCCTACTTCACATTTAGTTTTACAATAAAAACACATTTATGCAATGACTACATAATGTAGGGTATATTTATGTGCATCATTCTACCTGCAGCAGGGGAGAGAAAACGATATCTTTCTGGACAAACTTTCACCAATCTAATTAATCTCATCATATAGGGATAGGCTATATTCTTCTAGCTGATGCATTTAGAACATTCTTTTCACTTTGATCTTGCTATAGTGTAGCGTATTTACATGCTTGCAGTATTTAAACTGCAGTTAGATTGGTTTGAGAAGCATAATCATATGGAATAATAGCCTATATATGGAGACAGACAGACGGGATGAAGGGAGGGGGGGGAGCAGAGGCTTGGCTTTGTCTGGTTTTACCGGATTTCTCCTGGAATTGGAGCTTAAAAGGCAAGCGTACTGCACTTCTCCAATGAGCGGACTGTGCATAATTTTACGCTTAAAAGGCGTGGTTATAATGGTTGAGGCTGCGTGTAGCGCCGATACCAAGATAGCGAGTGCGCTGGTCCACACCCACTAACTGCGCTAGGCCAGGCCTTAAACGCAGTTTCTACGCCGATTGCAACGATAGGGCCCATAGACTGAATCACAATGTTTCTTTACAATATCTTCCAGGTATAAACCGCTGCATCATGTACATACAGTTTAATGGGGCGGGGCAAATGGGAGCGAGGAACAACTGAGATCAAAAGAAAATGGTTAAGTCTCAATGCATGTTTGATACTTTCATATGTTATTATAACAACACTTTCACTAATGTTAGCTTGATACTTTCATATGTTATTATAACAACACTTTCACTAATGTTAGCTTGATACTTTCATATGTTATTATAACAACACTTTCACTAATGTTAGCTTGGAGACCTAATTTACCTGTTGGGCCACAGACTAAAACAAATTACATCTTGAGTTTACCCAAAACTACCAGTTAGCGAGTCCGACCAGCCTATCACTGTTGGGTGGATTTAGTTTATCAAAGATGCTAACCCAGTAGGTTACATAATATAGGCATAGCAGAAATGTCACATAGGTTGGACCGTGTTTATCACATTCACTGCCAGCCGTTTTTCAAAACTGTAGTTAGCTTCTGCCAGAGGTTTTTTTTGAGGATTCTGGCTCATCTTTCAAGAGCCGAGGATTCGTTTCTGTTAGGATTTTGTGAACACACAATATCTCAAAAGAACTAATAGAATGTGTGCTTTCTCTGTCTAAAAGAGTTAGTTTGTAGAGTTAGTAGTTATGTAAGCATTAGCAGTTGAATACAGCATGGTTTCAGCGTCTGTAAATTTATTCTGAGATAAACAGCTTTTTGTGAAATTCAATAGAACAGTCACTTTAACCATTCATTTTTGGCATCAGTAAGACGTCAGACATCTAAACAATAGTTTTGAACAGTAATTTCCTCCATAACAGCAGGAAACACCCCTTTCCTTCAAACTCCTCCCTCCGTGTGTGTTCTTCTTGGCTGCAGCGAGCGTGTCACAAGCTCGTTGCTGCTGCTGCTGTAACCTCGCGTCACCAGCTCACTGCTTTGCTGCTGCTGTGCCTGTCTGCCTGTCTGCCTGGCGGCCGCTGGGCAAGTCTGGATGGATGGGCTCGCTTGTTTCTTGGGGTTCTGAGAGCTTTGATGAAGCTTTTGCGATTCTGGTCTTATTTATGCTGCGTGTTTCAAAGTGTGTTCCACCCGTAATCTATTATGCAAATTTGCAAAACCCCACCGCCAGCTCCCAAGCGCGAAAGCGTTTTCGCCAATCCATTTTCATGAGAATGGCTTCCTGACACTGCTTTTTGCTTGCCTTCCTCTAGAATGGAGAGCACTGTCGCCACTTAGTGGGTCGGTGGAATGGGTTGTACACGTTCGGTCGCTCCAATATTTTTATAGGAGACGTGGGGGGCATTGATCCACGTAGCACCGTCAAAATTTTTTTTTTTTTTTTTTTGACGTCTCAACTCGTCATTGGCAGTGAACCGTTGGAATTTTTTTGACGAGTCAACTCGCCATTGGCAGTGAACGTGTTAACTAAAGGTATATCTTTAAACGTTAAAGTTATGGCTGAAAATGCCTGCTGTTGTTGTTAGTCACTGTGATTCGTCTACTGTAAATTCCTCATTGATCATATTTGTCTGTCTTCTTACGTTAACCCATAACATTTAATATTTGCAAATTGATATTTTAGCACCATGTTGTCTTTACACTGGCTCCAGTTCAGTGCATCGAAAACATCTTGTTTACCGGTACGGGCAATAACAAATGTATTTGTTGTTGGTGTTGTAAAACATGGTTGTTTCAAGGCTTCGGCTTCGATTTGCTTGAATCTCATAAGCAGAAATGACAAACCTTAGCCCATATTCATCAGCCCCGGCCGGCATCAGAGATGAGGCGATGTTGCCAGAATGATTGATGAAAAATAAAGAAAGATGAAAAATAATGTCCCAGAGGAGTGGTTAAGATGCATGCTCTCTGGAGGCACCGCGACTACAAGGTAAGTCAATTTTAATTAAAAGTTTTCTCCTAGGCCAGTGGGTGTGTGTGTGTGTGTGTGTGTGTGTGTGTGTGTGTGTGTGTGTGTGTGTGTGTGTGTGGGGCAGGGTGTTAGGCAGATATCTTTGCTATAGAGAGGGGCAGAAAAAAATCAATGATGTTGGTATCTTTCACCAGATGTTGCAGGTTTTGTACACTGTGATATCTGCAGTTAAGTCTTGTAAAGCCAACAGTGCAGAGTCGAACATTATGTATCATTCAGTGTTCAGAAAGTTGCAGGTCTTGCCCTTCATTTGACACCTCCCACCATCCTCTCCCCCCACCCAAACCCCCCGCCTTGTTACACCCTATCTTGCACCCTCCCCCCCACCACCCCCGTTTTCCTCGGATACATCCATAACTGGCGCTGTATTCCCCCCTGCCTTTAACCCAGCCGTCAGTACTGGAGCAGTTTCGGCCTGTAATCCCTGTACATTTTCGACAAATGGATTGTACCTGTATAATATTGAAGTGTGCCTTGTTACGCGTTCAAAACAGTAATAATGTTTCCATGTTTGCTAATCTGAGTATATTTTGAAACCATTACTGCCGGCTGTATATATGTATGTATGTATGTATGTTTGTATTGTATGTAGGTATGTCCATGTATGTCTTGTTTGTTTCGGGGACAACGGATGGAAATTAGCCTCGTGCCACGTGCAACGTGCTCGAGCCTCGTGCTAAATCCGGCAATTTTTACACTCTGATTATGTTCTTTGTGTCCATTAATTTTGCACTGTCCCGTCCAAATAAACAAATCAAAGTCAAAGTCACATAATGATAAGCATATCGATACCTCGTTATATACAGTATGTGAGCCTGTTTAGAGAGAAGACTGCTACATAACTCACCACTGAGCTTTGCAATAACACTGACATAGAGCACATAAAATAGTGAGTAATCTACATAATCCACATCTACTGCAGCTTCCTGGTTTGTAGATCCACATCTACTGCAGCTTCCTGGTTTGTAGATCCACATCTACTGCAGCTTCCTGGGGCCGGTTGCACCAACTGGTCTTACACTGGTCTTATTAAGCTAAGTTGGTCGTAACTTTACGACCTAACAGCTATGCCGGTTGCACCAAGACGGCTTAAGCCTTATTTTCACTACGCCCAGGCGTAAGTCTTACGCCTGGTCAGGAGGAGGCGTAGCGCCTGCCTGTAACAGAGATCTCCGCGGAGACCTTTTTGAGTCCGTCATACCGTCATCGTCGTAACACAGCCAGTTCTCCGTCTTTGAAGCACGATGTTAAGATTATAACTAACTAGTTGTGTGGCTTAGCCTTCCCAAATGTTGCCGTTAATTTTTTTAGAATTTAATACATAGAATTGGGAACGTTACATTCAATTTCATTCAGACTGCCTGACACTAATCGCCGCCGCCATTTTCCCCAGGGGCTTCTACAGGAGGAGGGTGGTGGGAGGAGGGAGGGTGTAGTGACGCACATACAGTAGTGGGTGACGGCGCGAGGCACATTTGTGGGCCAATCAGAGGGCATTCCCCGACAATTCACATGGACGCGCATTGCTACGACCGGCGTAGTTAACACATTGAGTGCCAGCGACGCCATATGGCGTCATTAGAAATTTACCGTAGAGTGCCAGCGACGCCAAATGGCGTCAGTAACTCGAAATTGTTTTTTTGACGGGGGGTGTCCATCTCAGCTTCTTACATCGCCTCTTACAATATGAGAGCTATTGAATGTGTCTAACCTATTTTACAGAACCCTTAGGTGGCGACAGCGCTCTCCAGATGAGAGAACGTGGAGTAAAACACACAGAAGAAGTCCCCATGTCGTTGGGGAAAAGGAAATCGCATCGCATCCGTCCGTATGCAGCTGCTTCATTGAAGCATAACGTTTAGCTGTGCCCCTGCAGCAGCCAATCTGCTATCACAATTGAGCACCTCCATGTGCGCTGCAACAGCCCATTCGCATGATCAGCCGTGGATTTGTTATTATTCTCAACTGGAAGCATGGGAGCTGGTACACGCGGCTGTAAAAAAGCTGGATCTAGCGGACTTTTTCAGTGCTGAGCACACGCACAGCAAACAGCAGAGCCAAGCAGAGCAGAGAGACACTCCTCCCACAACGGGGGGGGGGGGGGGGGGGAGGAGGGGGGGGGGGGGGGGGGGCACGCAGAGCAGCACACAACACTGCCCAGACAGACCCAGACAGCAGGACAGGGTTGGCAAATGCAAGCCAGAATATCCGATGCCCACCAGCAGAAGCAAGAAGCTGCAACCAGCAGCGCACGCAGGGGCCAGCGCTGCTGGTTGCAGCTAAAAATATTATTCTTCCAAACAAAATTCCCTGTCCTTCACTGTTTTATTGAAGGAAATTATTTTTGAGGTGTGACTACATCAGAAAATTAGCTTCAGAGTCAGTGATGTGCTTGAAATGTTTAATTTCACAAAAGGCTCATTATCTCAGCTCGTAGAAAAAAAGGTTTGTTTTTCGTTCAATCAAGCTATCTTCTCCGGCTCATAACTAAAGAACGGAAAATGGGATCAATAAACTTTTTTTTGCAGGTGATAGAAGAGAGTCTCATCGTTATTTGTGCGTGTTCAGTGTTTACATTATATGACTGTTTTAAAATGCATTGCGGCCTATGTGGCACAGCAAGCAACCTTTTGCCCAAGGGCCGTGGCACTCAAAGTGTTAAGACCAGACGTAAGCCGTGTTGGTGCAACAGGCGTAAATCCACTCTAAAGACTGGTCTTAACTAAGACCGATGTAGGAGTTACGACCAGGCATAGTTAAGACCAGTAGGTGCAACCGGCCCCAGTGGTTTGTAGATCCACATCTAATGCAGCTTCCTGGTTTGTAGATCCACATCTACTGCAGCTTCCTGGTTTGTAGATCCACATCTACCGCAGCTTCTTGGTTTGTAGATCCACATCTACTGCAGCTTCCTGGTTTGTAGATCCACATCTACTGCAGCTTCCTGGTTTGTAGATCCACATCTACTGCAGCTTCCTGGTTTGTAGATCCACATCTACCGCAGCTTCCTGGTTTGTAGATCCACATCTACCGCAGCTTCCTGGTTTGTAGATCCACATCTACTGCAGCTTCCTGGTTTGCAGGACAGAGTGAAGAAAGGTGAGAGCCTCTTGTGCCTCGCAGCCAACCTCATTAATATCAAACAGCGGGGCCCGTACGAGGAGATACAATGTTGTGTCTCTCCCAGCAGTTTTATATTAATGAAGTACCCAGGGGGGGGGGGGGGGGGGGAGTCATTCAGCTAAAGATGGAATAATTGCTTCAAATTGGTGCAGCATCTTTTCATACACACCTAGGGAGGCACCATCATGCCTCTCATAAAGGCTTTACAATGAAACATCGGCATTGGCCTGAAACGATACAGGCCGATAGAGTTACACCTCAATTATTATGCAGCATGCCCAAATGTTCCATGCTTGACTAAATGCTTGAATAAATGAATGAATGAATGTTGAATGAAAAAAATCTTACAGTTTTGTTGGAAAGAAAATGTTATATATAAAAAATGCATGTTTTACATAACCTAAGTTGAAGTAGTTTTATTATTTTGTCCATGTACATTTTGCATTGTATGTCTGCATCTGCAAGTGGGCCATCATGATAAGAGTATAGGCATAATAATGTGTGAATTCCACAACAAGAGAGAGTGAGATTTAGGTTATCTGAGATTAGCTAGAAAATAATCTGTATCGGCATGGAAAATATCGGCATATCTGTACTGTTACTGTTAGTAACTAGTAATCTAACTAATTCATTTTTCAAATTTGGTAAATCAATTACAATTACAGAAATAGAACTGTGATCGTTACTAGTTACAGTAGGACAAGTAAATAGCGGACAGCTGCAGTCAGAGCCCCAGAGGCTAATGACCTTGAGTAGGCTATAAGCCCCAGAGGCTAATGACCTTGAGTAGGCTATAAGCCCCAGAGGCTAATGACCTTGAGTAGGCTATAAGCCCCAGGGCCTAATGACCTTGAGTAGGCTATAAGCCCCAGAGGCTAATGACCTTGAGTAGGCTATAAGCCCCAGAGGCTAATGACCTTGAGTAGGCTATAAGCCCCAGAGGCTAGTGACCTTGAGTAGGCTATAAGCCCCAGAGACTAATGACCTATAGGCTATAAGCCCCAGAGGCTAATGACCTTGAGTAGGCTATAAGCCCCAGAGGCTAATGACCTTGAGTAGGCTATAAGCCCCAGAGGCTAATGACCTTGAGTAGGCTATAAGCCCCAGAGGCTAATGACCTTGAGTAGGCTATAATCCCCAGAGGCTAATGACCTTGACTATAAGCCTCCCCAATAAGCAAATGTTTAAGTAGCCCATGCTGGTACAATGGTAGATAACATTTGACCCCCACTGTTCCACAGCATCACAGAAATATGTGTGCTTAATAAGAGAATTGAAGAAGATTTTTAAAAGTAACGCAAAAGTTACTTTCCCTGTAACAAATTACTTTGAAAAGTTTGAAGTAACTTCAAAGTAATTAAAATATTTTTTGCAACTAGTAACTGTAACTAATTACTCATTTTAAGTAACTTGGCCAACACTGATCCCTAACACATACATCCTCCAAAGATCCTACCTCCATCCTCCATGCGCAGTGATTAGGTCACCCTGGTCAACACATGATATATTTATCTTATGCATCTTAAACCTCCAACATCACAGGAGTTTTCGTCAAGTAGGACTACCTCACTGGTGTTGTTTTTTCATGATTCATGATTTCTCCCCTAAGTATTTTAACCAAATTCAGATACAGTATGAGGGCCTGTGTCCACCTAGCGTCTTTTCATCAGCTCCGGCGTCTATTTTCAATTGTTTCCAATGGGGGGAGAGCGTATGCGAGCGCACACGGACGTATAGAGAAAGTGCGCTGCGTCCAGCGTATATTTTCAGAGCGCTCTGGTGTTTTTGTGCGCCCGACTCCCAGCGCTCCCAGCGCTTCCAGCTGAAATTATTTTAACTTTTCAGAAAGACGCTGGTGTTGGGTGCTCCTTTTCTGGCAACTAATCATATGAAAAAACTATCGCAACAGAGACAGAAAGGCTCAATTGTGGGAGCAGATTGGCTAGACACTTAATATTTCTGGTGAGTGTTGAGCTAAATCAAATGTGTGTTGTTTGCTAATGTTAGCTGTCAGCTATCAAGCTACTACCGCACTGAGCTAACGTTAGTTTCAGACTGCTTCCTTGTTATATTGTGCGCCGAGATCAGCGTTCCCCAGCGCACTCCCAGCGTTTAGCGTCGGAAAAAGACGCTAGGTGGACACAGGCCCTGAGCCTGTAGTGTATATGCTGTGAGAGTGAAGAGGCTAGAGAGTGGGGAAAGTCACATGCACTGGAACATCGTTTTAATGCTGACAGGTGGGAGGAGGCAGAAATAGCATCACAGGGGAGGCAGCTATACTGTTCAGCCACAGTGCTGGTGACTGAGGAGAGCGAGCGAGGTGGCATCTGATGAAGAGATAGCTAATCACGTAGCACTTAACATGCCATCTAGCTCAAGGTCAATTAAGGACTGAATCAGTATTCATTAAAGTCCGGCATTTCAATCCGGCATAGCTTTGCTTCCCTCATTCATGTGTGCCTTGGTATCAGAAATATCTATCGTATGAAGACTAGCTATTTGACTGCTTTTGGCTCATTGCCCCCTAGTTTTTTATTTGATATTGACAGGATTCCACATGCACGTGTGAGTTGAGTTGCGTTGAGTTTAGTTGAGTCAGGTCGTGGTACCAGTTTACATGTTTGATATAATCGTTGTGGCTCCGACTGGCTCTGACTGGAGTCGGGAGGCAGTTTACACTTGACGATTAGAAATCTGTACCCATAATACACTAACAGATTTTGCTGCTAATTGGCACAACAACTGCCCACAACAACTGCAGACTACAGACAACAAAGACAGACTGAGCCCAACTGGAAATCCTATGTAAAATCAGAGGGAAACTCTTGTAGTGTATTTTAGGTATAAGGCAGGTTCAAGTCCTCCCTGAAAACCTATGGGACCTATTTGAGGCAGCCAATTATTGTGTGTGTGTGTGTGTGTGTGTGTGTGTGTGTGTGTGTGTGTGTGTGTGTGTTTGCATAGACTCTATAAAAAATATGGATAGAGTCACCATGATGTCACCCATTGGTTTGTGGAGTCATATTTTGATGCCCCTAGCTTGCCGTTTTGGCTGCTGCTGCAGCTTGGCGTGCCATCAGGGGTTTCCCACAGAGCCACAGCACCACATGCTATTGGTCCATGATCGGCAAGCTGTGCAATCACTGGACAGGCGAACTGTCAATCACGCCTAAAACATAGTCTTTTCTATCATCTATTTTACTCTAAGCGGCTAAATTATATAGACTATATAAAAAAAATCACCCCCTGTACAGTTATGAAATTAGTTTAAAAAATTTTTTGAACCAGGCTGTAATCATGTTTAATCCTGTCGGGCATTTTAACATGGGGGTGAACGGGGAACGACTCCCTATTGGAGCCAGCCTCAAGTGGAAGATTCGAGGAACTACAGTTTTATCACTTCTGCATAAGCTTCATCTGTCCAAGCCCAAGCTTGCCACTTTTTTGTTGTTGTGGTAAGTTACATTGTTGTTGTGGTAAGTTACATTGTTGTTGTGGTAAGTTACATTGGTTTTACGATTCATGAATGGAGTCTGACATTGATCAGACTTATACAGCAGAAGAGGGACGCGCTGCATGGATCTGATGGCTCATCTGACTGGGGGTCATTAGTGGGGCAGGTAATATTAGACAAACAGAATCCAGGAGGTCTTGCTTGATGTCAGTCCCCAGGTTTTAATGCAGACTACCATGGAATAAAACTAAGGCACTCCGTCTTCAAGTAGAAATATATTTAATTGAGCACAAGGCAAATAGACAGACCAACACGTGTATCGACCTGTTCGGTTTTCATCAGGGTCTGTTTGTCTAATTGATCAGACTTAGGCCTTGGTCTGTGACTTTTTAATAACACCCAACCCTAGAGGACCACAATGGAATAAGCTCTTGAGCTTTATACGTACTTCAATTTATTTTCTGGCTGAGTCGAATGCATGTACAGTACCCCAATCAGTAACTTTTTCACATTAATATACTGTAACAGC
>NC_139625.1:82667128-82772128 GCF_964638095.1 Poromitra crassiceps | reverse complement strand
ATATGATATAAGAATTGTCACTCTAGCTTTAAAAATGAACCCGCTACAGCCTATGAAAGACAGTAATATCAGCCGCAGAGAAAAAATGGCACACATCAAGGAGCAAAGGGGTATTTGCTTGCAAACACCCCCCCCCTTCCGCAACATGCCTGTTCCCCTATATTCAGGCTACAGTGGGCTATTCCACTTCATGTCATTTGACTTTAGCTTTTTTTAGCAACTGCATCAGTATAATAATAATAATAATCAATAATCATCATCATCACCCTCATCATCATCATAAATAATAATATCAGCAAAGCTATCTATGTAGCTACTTTGCTCAGCCTAAAGGTATAAAATGGATGGATTCAAAAGGGAAAGGTTTGGGATTCCAGGGGCCTGGGGGCCCCAAATCAATAAGTCTGTTACTGCTCCCGCTACCACACAGATTGTAGGCAGCTGATTGAACCTTGAGTAAAGGAGCCATCCAGTTAGGGCTGGGCGATATATCGAATATACTCGATGTATCGCGGCTTGTGCCACGTGAGATGTAGAAATGACTATATCGCGAACATTCGAGTATAATTGTGACGCATTGTTTATAACTTAAACCGCCGGCATGACTCGCTTCACGTTTCCTCTTGTCAGCTCTCCCTCTCAAGGGAGAGCTCATGTCACACTCAAAAGGGAGGGGGAATCACATGGATACGTTAAACGCGTCAAACCGCGTCAGACACACCCGTCCTTAACCTATGTGCGATTCGAAATCACGCGTCCGCACCATAGACTGGCAAAACATGGCCGCCCGCAGTGTGGCTGTTGAGAGTTTCAAATTATAACAAAACAACCACTATTGCTATTTGCAATACATGTCCCGCAAGGTTTCTGAGATTAGGGGAAAGTCTGAGCTGGCGTTACGCTAAACCAAACATGGGGAGGAGGCAGCGGATTTGTTTTGGCGTTAACGTTAGCTGTTGTGATGATGACTAACGGGGCTAACGTTAGCTAGCTGGTTAGGCTACCTAGTTGCAGGGCAGCGCTCCACAAGCTTGTTGTGACCAAAACCCCCGCATTTAAAGCATTTCATACTCCCAGAGCTGGCGTAAACCATAGAGAACCTCATGCATTAGCCTACTCAAAATGAAACGTCCAGGGTTTGTGTCTCCAAAAGGAACTAACGCTAACGTTACATGCAAGCTAACGTAGCTAGCTAGCTGCGGGGCAGTCATGATCTATTAAGGAAAACGAATGCGCAAGTGAACATCACATATGCTACGTGTATTTTCTTTAATCTAGACTAGAACTAGAGGCATCATTCTTCAGTCAAAAGTGAAACGACACAGATATGATGGCGTATAGTGAGGCTTTCCATGCCTCACTATAGAACTGGCCCCAATGCAAAATTCACATCTTATGTTGCCGTCATGCCAATAAGAGTCTAAATTTATTTTTTTATGTTTTATCTGCAGACTAAGCAGCTAGGCTTTCGGTTCTATAAAAGCCATTATTTTTTGTATTGACTATTGAGTGATACACTTTACTAAAACAAGCATATTATATCAGAAGTGTTGTTTGTGTTCACAGTGATGTCAGATTTGCTTAGGTCAGAGCTATGGAATATTAAATCATCTTTGCTCACTACATCTGCCCTTTCTTCTTTTTTACCCCAGGTGTGCATAAAATACTGGTTAAGAACTTATGGAAAAGTCATGGAAATCCATTGGTCAAAATGTGTATGAACCCTGAAGGGTTAAATTGAGCATTTATGAGAGATTTCAAAAATATCGAGATATATATCGTGTATCGCGATATAGCCAAAAAACATCGCGATATTCTTTAGAGGCCATATCGCCCAGCCCTACATCCAGTCATCACTTTGCCACTTTTCTAATATAAAACAAATCTAACAAATCCCACACCATTGTAGAAGCGTGATGCTGCTATCTATATGCAAATGTCTCACGAAAAGCTACAGTAGCTCAGTAACCTACATAAGAGACGTTTGTTGATAACACTGAACCAACAGACTTGTGTCATTAGGTATCTATTGAGTAATCGAGTCACGTTTTCAATAAGTTACAAAGAAGCTTTCTGCCATTCAATTCATGCCATCTCCAGCAGCCTCACACAGCAGGAATAATTGTCTTCCACAACAGTTATTTCATACTCAGTGATGTGATCTCATGAGGGTCGGGACAGGGGGATCCACACGCTGAATGATGTGCATGCCCTTCATGAGTAGTGGTCCCACACGCTGAATGATGTGCATGCCCTTCATGAGTAGTGGTCGAGAGGGGGATCCACACGCTGAATGATGTGCATGCCCTTCATGAGTAGTGGTCGAGAGGGGGATCCACACGCTGAATGATGTGCATGCCCTTCATGAGTAGTGGTCGAGAGGGGGATCCACACGCTGAATGATGTGCATGCCCTTCATGAGTAGTGGTCGAGAGGGGGATCCACACGCTGAATGATGTGCATGCCCTTCATGAGTAGTGGTCGAGAGGGGGATCCACACGCTGAATGGTGTGCATGCCCTTCATGAGTAGTGGTCGAGAGGGGGATCCACACGCTGAATGGTGTGCATGCCCTTCATGAGTAGTGGTCGGGACAGGGGGATCCACACGCTGAATGATGTGCATGCCCTTCATGAGTAGTGGTCGGGACAGGGGGATCCACACGCTGAATGATGTGCATGCCCTTCATGAGTAGTGGTCGGGACAGGGGGATCCACACGCTGAATGATGTGCATGCCCTTCATGAGTAGTGGTCGGGACAGGGGGATCCACACGCTGAATGATGTGCATGCCCTTCATGAGTAGTGGTCGGGACAGGGGGATCCACACGCTGAATGATGTGCATGCCCTTCATGAGTAGTGGTCGGGACAGGGGGATCCACACGCTGAATGATGTGCATGCCCTTCATGAGTAGTGGTCGGGACAGGGGGATCCACACGCTGAATGATGTGCATGCCCTTCATGAGGACAGGAGGATCCACACGCTGAATGATGTGCATGCCCTTCATGAGTAGTGGTCGGGACAGGGGGATCCACACGCTGAATGATGTGCATGCCCTTCATGAGTAGTGGTCGGGACAGGGGGATCCACACGCTGAATGATGTGCATGCCCTTCATGAGTAGTGGTCGGGACAGGGGGATCCACACGCTGAATGATGTGCATGCCCTTCATGAGTAGTGGTCGGGACAGGGGGATCCACACGCTGAATGATGTGCATGCCCTTCATGAGTAGTGGTCGGGACAGGGGGATCCACACGCTGAATGATGTGCATGCCCTTCATGAGTAGTGGTCGGGACAGGGGGATCCACACGCTGAATGATGTGCATGCCCTTCATGAGTAGTGGTCGGGACAGGGGGATCCACACGCTGAATGATGTGCATGCCCTTCATGAGTAGTGGTCGGGACAGGGGGATCCACACGCTGAATGATGTGCATGCCCTTCATGAGGACAGGAGGATCCACACGCTGAATGATGTGCATGCCCTTCATGAGTAGTGGTCCCACACGCTGAATGATGTGCATGCCCTTCATGAGTAGTGGTCCCACACGCTGAATGATGTGCATGCCCTTCATGAGTAGTGGTCCCACACGCTGAATGATGTGCATGCCCTTCATGAGTAGTGGTCCCACACGCTGAATGATGTGCATGCCCTTCATGAGTAGTGGTCGAGCAGCTGCTGTATTTGGCCTTGATTTTCCTACTAGAAATCAAGCGTGAGTGAACATCTTACATATCTGACATCTTACATTTCCCAAACACATTGGCTCAACACAAGGAGATGCATAATGCTAACTGGGCACATAGTTAATATACTTTGATATTCCTGCCAAAGCCTTGAAAATAAAAGTAATCTTGGACACTACAATGGAACTGATACAACTCCAAAAAGATGATACACTTATTTCAGTATCAAAGTCTCAGTTTTGAGCATTTCTGATCCTCTCAATATTAAAATCTACTTTATGCTTGATGTGATTTGCTTGGAGGCGAAAGGCAACGGTATTTTGTAGGTATTGTTTTGCAGGTATCCTCCCTCCCACAGCAATAACAAACCATCATTGAAATAGCAGATTATTACCAACAGCAAAACTTTGATATTATCTCTCTGTGTGAAATATGTGTGATGCAAACAGGAATGTCATCTGAATATTGACACGTGGGAGCAAACCGTTTTCAATTTTCAATTGCAAGTTGTTGTTCTCAAGCGATTGGTGAAAATGAACATGGTGAGATTCGGCGAGAGAAACAGATAGTTGAAGTGTGAACGGTTCGAGGGTGCAGAGATAACAAAACAAGACGCAGCTGATCCAGATGAAAAATGACAGCAGAGTGGAAACTGTTTCAAGTTTCCTCCTGAGAATAAATTGCCATGTTTGTCTGACAAACTGACAAAGACGCCAAAATGCATTGATTTTCAAAAGCCTCCTGTATTGTTCCTTGTAAACATGACACAGACATGACATAAGAGGAGACATTTCAAAAGGTGTTTCAGCTGCATAAAACAGCTGCATTGATCACTGTTAACTGAAGAACTAATGATGCTCAAGCCGTTACTGAAGAACTAATGATGCTAAAGCCGTTACTGAAGAACTAATGATGCTCAAGCCGTTACTGAAGAACTAATGATGCTCAAGCCGTTACTGAAGAACTAATGATGCTAAAGCCGTTACTGAAGAACTAGTCTCGCTGGCCAGCCTCCTCTCCCTTCCGTCCGAGGAGTCTCGCAGCTCTAGGGACCCCCAGGGGTCCTTGAGTGGGTTCCAGGGGGACCCCAGCAAAAAGGAGAATCATTTATTTTCACTATAATTCCATCCATAAGTAACACAATGACAGAATGTATGACTGTTTTAGTCATGGGTTTCATACACTTTCTGTAAAAAAAAAACATCTGAACACAAAGATTCATGGTCTAAATTGTGTCAGTTGAGGAGAGCTGTCCTTGATGTTAAAAAAAAAAGTTTGAGAACCACTGAATTAACACACCCAGCTACTCCCTGTGATGCTCCCTATGACCAACAGCTTGCATGTATTTCTGCAGACAGCAAGCTCATGTTCTCATAGGCTCAGACTGTCAGGAAGCAGTTATTCGTGGAGCAGCTGATAAGATGCTGTGTGGCTTGCAGAGACAAGGCATGCTATGAGGTCTTGTGAGTTATTTCAATACACCGTGAAACTTCAAATTAAATGCCTGATCTCAAATAACAATAGCCTGCCTCTTACAGCCGGGGAGATCTCGCTATTGACAGATAAACACCTGTCTCTGTATAACGCCTGTCAAAAGATTCTATATGCTACTGGCAATATAGCAGCTTGCACAGCCATCAAAACACGCACCGTGCTGCCATGATATGATCACTGCAACTTTCTATAGGGGACCTTCTGCCAATATGAGCAGAATATGAACATGAGCTTATAGCTGTCGCATCTCCATTTTAATGCTTGTCTCCAGTAATAGGCCGTTCGCCCTGCTGCTGCACACAGCTCTGTCGTCCCCCCCCCCCCCCCCCCCCAGCACAGAGCACTTTCTTTTATTAATATTGTCCAAATGGCACCAAATCCGACACTGCATGTCTGTGGGTACCCAGCAACACACCCGCCAAGTGTGAAGCTGATCGGAGCAGAAAGATATGCGCTGGACACACACACACACACACACACACACACACACACACACACACACACACACACACACACACACACACACAACAGAATCACATCAGAGATTCCTTCCTTTATAGAGCTCAACAGTCACGTGGCATTACGTGACGTCAATGTTCCCGAAGAGTATTTCCCATATTGCAGAATATTGTGTAAAAGGCTCATATTTTCAAACCACAGGTAGGCATACATCACTTTCATACAAGTCCAGCAGCATAGTGAAATCTTTGGCAATGAACTGTAGCATATTTGCAGCCATCATCACCATCCATCCATCTTCAACTGCTTCTCCAGGGTCGGGTCGTGGAGGTAGCAGTTCCAGCAGAGGACCCCAAACTTCTCTTTCCCAGGCCACATTAGCCAGCTCTGACGGGGACCGCGAGGCGTTCCCAGGCCAGCGTGGAGATAATCTCGTCACCTAGCCCCTCGGTCTGCCCCGTGGTCTCCTCCCAGCTGGACGTGCCTGGAACACCTCCCTAGGGAGGTGACCAGGTGGCATCCTTACCAGATGCCTGAAGCACCTCAACTGGCTCCTTTCTATGTGAAGGAGCAGCGGCTCTACTCCGAGTCCCTCACAGATGACTGAGCTTCTCACCTTATCACTAAGGGATAAGCAGGCTTGGGAAGTAACTGATTACATGTAATCCGTTTACTGTAATCAGGATACAAAAAAGTTAACTGTAATCCCTTACAGTTACAGATTTTTTTTTTAATCAAGATTACATTTACTGTACATTCAGTAAAAAAGGATTACAATTTAAAATACATTCGTGGTATATTCTATTTATTGTATATTGTGTATTTATCCAAGTGGGTGTGCACTGTAAATATTGACTCCTATTGTCTACTTTATGTTTGATATCATGGTGCAAAAACTTCAAGGAAAAAACATGGTTGAAAAAGCACTTCCTCCCACCGAGGCATTTATGATCCGTGCTGCAACCAAGTGATCATCATGTTACATTGTACAGTGATAATGATGATGAACTTGTTTTGACTGAATAGGTGTTTCAGTTCTCAGCCCTGGTAGCCGGTGCTGCTTTATCTCGCTCAACACAACACATTTTCTTGAAATTAATTCAAATTAATCGTTTTTGGAAAAATGTCCTCCTGAAGGAGCATGCCCCCGGACCACAGTGGTCAAATGCTGGAAATGTGTTCAAAAGCAATCAAAAAGTGATGGAAAGTAATCAGTTACATTACTTTTATATTGAGACACTTGGATTACATTACTCATTACAATCCCCCGCCCCCGATTTCCCCCCATTTTCTCCCCAATAGAGAGACAAAGTGAAACGTCACTTCCTGCTTTCTCCCTGTACCAGCGCTGAATAAATTATGAATGGCAGTGAACGGAGAATAACATTACTTTTTTATCCTGTTTGAATTGTGCCACAGGGTGCCAACGTAGATTTTGTCAATTTAAAACATAACTTTGCATGTAAAGAAAGTCGCCGTTTGTCGTCAAACTGAAACGTAGGGGTTAGTTTCATATAAAAACTACATACCGTATTTCCGCTATTAGTGGCCCCTATTCAATTACAGGCCTCTGCTCTAATATAGGACGGGGGGGCCGGCCTGCGCGGACAAATAAAGGCCCCTCCCTCAATACAGGCCGGGTCAAAAAAAACAAAAAATGAAGGAGCAAAAACTACGGTGAATACGGTTCTGTAAATTTCCCATAACACAACGCATCTACCGTGTGACGTAACCGGACGTAACGCAGAGACCAAATGAACCAGACGAAAGTTTGACGTTAAGTTTAAAGAGAGCGTTGTGCAATACCGTATGCAGCGGAACATTTGGTACAGTGTGATGTGGAATCAGCCCTTCAAGCAGAGCCTGCACGATGCCTACGACGAGTGGATAGCTGGGGACGCAGATAAACAGTACACAGCTGGAGGTGGAAACCTAAAAGCGCCTGCTCGACGCCTGCTTGTGGACTGGGTGATCGCCGCCTGGGACAAGCTGGACAAGGATCTGATCAAAAAGTCCTTCCAAGTTTGTGGACAGTCTGTGAAAACTGACGGGAGTCAAGACAACCTCATCCACTGCTTCAAGCAGGCACAGCCCTGCGCCGCTGAGGCTCTCGCCCAGCTGCGTTAGCGGGACCAGGAGAACAGACAGGCAGCCGAGGATGAGGAAGATGAAGAGGAACTGGTCAACAATGAACTTGTTGTTCTGAATGATGAGGACGCGGAGGATCCCGACATACTAGATGAGGAGGAGGAGAATACTGAGTGAGTGAGTGACCAATATTATTTGCGTTGTTTGGTTTTATGCAATATTTTGCAATAAAAGTCATGAAAATAAAGGAGTATGTCCATGAGAGTTTAATATTAAGAAATAAAGGCCTCACTCGAATACAGGCCTCTGCTCTAATATAGGACGGGGGCTCTCTGCGGCTCAGTAAATAAAGACCCCGGTTACTATTAGCGGAAATACGGTAGCTCGAGGGAAGCTCGTGGCATGTCGCCGGTCTTCAGCTTTGCCGGTAGAGAAAGTGACGTCACTTAGGTGACAGTGTATGTACCGGTAGTCATTCTGATTTATAACTTCAACAGTTTGGCGACAAACTGCGACTTTCTTGACATGCAAAGTTATGTTTTAAATTGACAAAATTAGCGTTGGCACCCCGTCGCACAATTCAAACGGGATCAAAAAAGTAACGTTATGCTCTGTTCAGCGCCATTCATATTTTTTCAGCGGCTGGTACAGGGAGAAAAGCAGGAAGTGACGTTCACTTTGCCTCTCTATTGTACTTGGCCAATTTCCCCCTGCTGCCCCGGTCGCTGCTCCACCCTCTGCCGATCTGGGAAAAGCCGTAGAATAGCACCATGCTTCCTCCAACACATGCGCAGTTGCCAGCTGCTTCTTTTCACCTGACAGCGGGGAGTGGCAGGACGTAGCACATGGGAGGATCACGCTCTTCCCACCAGTTCCCTTCCGCCCCGACCAGGCGCCCCGACCGACCAGAGGAGGCGCTAGTGCAGCGACCAGGACACACCCCCAATCCAGCTGCCCACCCGCAGACACAGCCAATCCTGCCTGTATGGATGCCCGACCAAGCCAGAGGGGTGCGAACCTGCGACCCTCGTGTTGGTAGGCAGGGAATCTACCGCACTGATTAAAATTTTTAACAGGTAATTAGTAATTGTATCAGATTACATTTTTAAAGTTACCCTCCCAACCCTGGGGATAAGTCTACGCTTGTATCCACAATCTTGTTTTTGTCGGTCATGACCCACCTTTCATCACCATAGAGTAGGAACAAAGATCGACCGGTAGATCGAGAGCTTTGCCTTCTGACTCAGCTCTCTTTTCTCCACAACGGTGCATCATCAAACCATCATCATCATCCTCATGCAGCCATCACCTTTTTCTAATACACAAATATTTGTACATTTATCTTGTTTACAGATGTTTCATAAAAGTAGTGAGGTAAAGAGCAAAAAGTGCTTTGCTCTGAGATCAATCAGTCAAGCCCATAGATAGATGTACCGGTAACTGCTCTGCCTATAGCCAAACATCTCTGTGTGCTTTCCAAGCTGGAGCTTCTCACTCGGCCCTGTGCATCCCAGATACATCCAGCGTGGCGGCGTGGCCCATCTGCAGCTCACCTGCAGGTTAGGGCCATTTGAACTGCAGACACTTATCAGATGGTGTTATCTGGGGGCTGCCATGTCCAGACCAGCACTGGGTACACACAGGACCTGATAAGGGGCATAAATGGCAGCTGGTTGGTCGTGTTTTTCCTCACCCCAATGGACCAGAGCATTTGGCAAGCCATGACCCCACGGGGGGAGAACGGCTGCGTGAGGGGGATAAAGAGGGCTCTGGACGTATTTGCTTTGGTCTGGGACGATGTGTAATAATGCATCTGTGCCGGCTCACCAGGAGGAAATAATGGAGATCGTTTCAGGGATGATACAGCTCCCAGTTGTGCCAGAAACCAGAATTTCTGATTCACCTCTCATAAAAACACGATTTCAGACGGACAAGCCCGTCTTTATTGTCACACGATTACAATCAACACATGCACGGAGGGCCACAACACACACATGCTGACGGTGGCCGGTGAAATTTGTCCTCTGCATTTAACCCATTGTACTCATTGTAATTCTACAGAATGCCCGCTACTTATGGATACAGCCAGGCCAGAAAAGGTGATATAGAAAACGGAAACATATACTGTTTAAGGCTGCCACGATTAGTCGACTAGTCGCGACTACGTCGACGATTTAAATCGTCGCCGACGAATTTGGTAGTCGACGTAATCGCATGTTTGTTTTGGAGCTGAAAAAAAGAAAAAAACGTTTGTTTTGTTTCCGCAAAGCTGCTGCCTGCGATGGCCTCACTGGCTGGCTTGGCATCCAGGCGTCTCCGTCCTGTCTTTGATGGACATGCGCAGTACCCATCATCCGGGGAAAATGTGACATCACCGTGACCGGAAAAACAACAAGCAGCTCCCAGTGCTTCTCCACAGAAAAAATGTCTAGCCGTCCTCATACTAAGTCCAAAGTGTGGGAGCATCTCACCCACAATAATGTGAAGTGCAAAATCTGCTAAATAAGCTGAACTCGCTTATCATGGCAGCACGAGTATGATGCGCGAGCATCTCAAAAGGAAGCACGTTGTGGCGAATGCAGATGAAGGCTAATTAGCTTGTTAGCTCACTGGCAACCGCAACGTTAAGTTTGAGCTGCTAACGTTAGCTAATGGCTAACGATATTAACGTTAAAAGCCTGCTGTATCGTTGTCATCATAGCAACGTTAAGCTCATGTGTTGCTGACGGGAATACTGGAAACCTCATTTTACTCCGCAGTTTGCACTCTACTACTTACGACATTTAAAAATGTGTTTGATGCCTGAGAAGACTGAAACAATTTATTTTTGTTGATATTTTGGTTGCAGTGAATAGTTTTTGGTTCCATTTCCATTCCACGTAGTAGTGCCCTAATTTTATTTTGCATTATTCATTCAATGGATAGTACATATTTCATTGCACTATATGTTTTCAATTTCAATGTGTACTATTTTGCAGTTTTGCAATTTGCACTATATTACATTTATTACATGCAAGTACATTGATGCCAGAAATAAATATGCTGCTACATGCTCTAAACTTTAAAGTTCATGAAAATATTATTTTTGAGTGAATTATCATCATTAATTGTCTTTATTTTTATTTGGCACATGCTTAAAACAACTTGAAGCTAAATTTAGAAGCTGATGATAGCTAAATCAGAGCGATTGAGTAATTGTGCGATATGATCCGATTAGTCGACTAATCGTTGAAATAGTCGGTGACTAGTCGACTATCAAAATAATCGTTTGTGGCAGCCCTAATACTGTTGGGTGTACCATTGAGTGTAATGTTACAACTAAAAGAGAAATGTGAAAATGGAATTGCTAAATTCAGATTACTAGCACATTAACTATCTTGTCTTTTGTCCTTGCCCCATGCTGAAGCTTTCCAAATTGATAAGAGCCTGTTCAATCTAAACAAAAAACACTTAGTGTTGGTTGTTTTCTTACTTTGGTGGCTAGCTAGCTGGCAGGCAAGCTAACTTAGTATGGTAATGTTAATATAGAAAATATTAGCATACTAGCCTAATAGGTACAAACCACCTAATGTTAGCTACTGCAACTCAGATGTGTTAAAGGGATAGTTTGGTTTGTTTGAAGTGGGGTCCTATCAGCTAGTTCGATACACTAACTTAATTAGGTACAGTGTTCTGGAGGCTGGGCGCATTGTGGAACGAGACCGTGCACTCAGTGCAGCAGCCAAACCAGCCTTTTCTCTGTAAGTACGGGAGGTCAACAACTAAAACGTAAATGTCTTCCGTTTGCCACATTTAAAATGGTAAACTCTGTTTCTATCATATTGTGTGCAAAAGGCAATACATTTGGTTTCCCAGGAGATGACAAACACTCTTGTGCTCAATTGTTTGGCTTTCACAGTGGCACACTCCAAAAACTGTTGACAATAGTTTCTCATTTAAATGTAAAATAACATGCAGGTGGTGCATGATCCCAGTCTCCTTGGGCTATAGAATGTTTGCTGTTGAATGATCAAAGCATGATAAAGCGGAGAAACAGTTTTCAAAGAAATTCAAACTGATGGAAAATATATGTGCGGAATATACAGTATGTATAATATATGTATGGAGCAGGAATAGCTGGATGTGTACACTGAAATTCATGTCAATCAAACTTACAGTTTGGGAGACATGGCTATATTAAGATGTATGTAATTGTAGTGCCCACTCTTGGACAATATCAGTGTGGAAATGCATAGGTAAGATGTGTCATTCCCGCAAGTTCTGCTAAAATTGGGCCAGTGGTGTCCGGAATACACCAGACAGATGAGCAAACCAAGGGCTGCCCACTGGAACCAATCAGTGGAGTTTTGTAACTGCCTGGCCACTTGTGATATGCATCATTGAGCTGATGCTGATTGAGATGTGTCACAGCATGGTGGACACTCCAATAAGACAGAAACACATCCTCATACGTTCTGCAGTGAAGGAGACCTGGGAGCCTCAGCAGCTGTGTAGTGCTATCTAGAGAAGTGGGGGAACGCACCTATATGGGGAACACCTGCACACGCACAGGTCCCAACAAAGCGCCCTCCCCCCCCCCCCCCCCCCCCCCCCGCACGCACACACGCTAACGTTCACGCAGCCTATTCATTAATTAATCGTTCCGGGCGGGCAATCGCTTATATCAACGAATTAAATGAGCAAACTCAAGGATTCCTCAAGTGCTGCAAACCACTGTCACTGACACACGACTAACTTGTGTCCTCTATAAACACTGCAGAAGCCCGTGACATTTGCAGCTCTGAAACTAAAATAAAACAGCAGAGCAGACTCAGTTATCAACACAAACAGCTAAACAATCTCTCAACCAGCGATCACACAAGTTGCACAACTGGCATCTGGCGATGCAAATTGCAATGGGGTGATTAACGCTAACTTTTGATTCAACCGCGTTGAAAAGAAACACGCTTTTAACATTGTTTCTTCATGCTTGTAAACGTACCTTTTTAGCAGCTGGTCCGAAAAATTAAAGGATGTTTGGCTGCCTTTTTCATCTTTACTTGTTATAGTGAGGTAGCCTACTGGTGGAAAAAAATATATTTTGATGCTGAAAAAGCCAGTATGTTTCAGTATAGCTTTTATTAAACTGAGGTTTCCCCCGCGCTGTAGCTAGTTAAGGTGGAATGTTTCCTTTTCCTTCAAGCCACGAGTTGATGCTGTGTGAATCATTCAGCCCACCTTAAATATAGTTAAGGTGGAATGTTTCCTTTTCCTTCAAGCCACGAGTTGATGCTGTGTGAATCAGTCAGCCCACCTTAAATATAGTTAAGGTGGAATGTTTCCTTCTTTCTTCAAGCCGCGAGTTGATGCTGTGTGAATAATTCAGCCCACCTTAAATATAGGACGAATGACAACGTTGTCAAGTTCACTCGTTTTATTGGCTCGACATGCACACACACACTGACACACACAAAACACCCCTTGGAGAAGTATGGGAACGGCGTTCCCACGCGTTCTGCCGGGACTACACCTATGAGCCTCAGTTGCCATGTTGGCATACAGTCCATTTCACTTTGATCAAGACACTAAGCGGTGGAGAGTTGTGCGCGCTGAGTAATCCATTTGTTACCTCTGTTGTTTCCAGTGAAATCAACAAAGTTGTTTTAAGGTCTGTTGCATTTGGTTCCATCTCACTATATAAGTCTGTAGTCTGGCTTTCATGATAATTCGTAATGTATACTAAATTACTCGTGAGCCTCAGTTTACACAACACATGACATGATGACATGACATGACACGACATGACACGACATGACATGACAAGACAACACATGACATGACATGACATGACATGACATGACAAGACAACACATGACTTGACAAGACAAGAGAAGACAATGACATGACATGACATGACATGACAAGACAAGACAAGACAAGACAGGACAAGTCTCATACAGAATTCATAATGCAAAACTTTGCTTGGAACATGATGTATGCATCCGTTTTGTTCATATTATGCATGATGAGTCTCGACTTATTCTGTGTAGGTGGATTTTTGTTGTTATTAAAAAAAAAATAGCCTCCATGAAAATTGTTACAAAAGATAATAACATCTCTCAGGGACCCAACACAGTAAATAACTTCCACAAAGTTCATTTCACGTCCATCTTCACCTGATAGCTAGTGACAATTGAAAAGCAAGAAGAGAACCTCAGCTGAACTCCACCAAACTTCTGAGCTATAAATAACATTTGTCCGAATATCTTATGGTTAAAAAAAACAGATGGCCAAAGTCAAATCTTGGCTTGGGGTGGTTATTGCAGTCAATAAAATCAATGCCTTTCATTGAAACAGCAACAACCTCCAGTCCAATGGTCCTTCTTCTTCTGCATATTCTGATGTGAAAAGGTCTACCTCTCGTGCAGAGGGGTCGTGAGCCCGGGGATGGCCAGCTAATGGTAAATGGCCTGCATTTACGTATAGTGCTTTTATCCAAAGTGCTTTTACAATGAGTACATTCACCCATTCACACAGACATCCATACACCGATGGTGGCACAGCCATCGGGAGCAATTTGAGGTTCAGTATCTTGCCCAAGGACACTTAGACATGCAAACTCACTGAAGGAGCCGGGGATCGAACCACCGGCCTGGGGAGTGAGAAGGGGTTGGATATTCTGCAGCATTTAAAAAGCTCAAGCTTTCCCCTACTTTCTGAGGGACTGTAGCACCATAATGCACATATATTACATTTTCAGGAAATGATTACATTATTGGGTGCTACAAAAAATATAGAATTGGAAAAATGACAGCAAAGATGATATAACCAACATACATTTACTAGTATTGTTGACATCAAGATGAAGATGATTTAATTCTGTGTCATTCCTTTGGTATGATGCATGTTTCCCTTCATTTCCCTCTGGAGAGTTTTAGGATGCAGTTTTAATATTTTCTGCTTAGATTGCGTTTCAGAGGCAGCACAACTCAACAGCCAGAGTGGGAGTGTATTGGCTGACTGGCACATTAAAGAGAGTTTACTGACAAGGTAAATGTTGGCCTTATAAATTAATCATAACAAGTAAACAAAGTGAGATTGCACTGCAATGAATTTGCATTCAACTTCCTCTTCTATTCATTGTGCTGCATTCGAATAAAGAGGGGAGATGCAGCTGTAGAACGAGACTCCCCTCTAGTGGAGAGCAGACCTCACTGCAGGCTTGACTTCCCTTCATGCTGCTGAGTTGACCTGAGGCCAGATACATTTACTCATCCAGCAGTCAGATTACCGGAGGTAATTTATGGTTCAGTGAGTGTTGAGTATTGTTCAATAAAGGGAAATCAGAAGGGCTCGTTCAACATGTTTCACACAAAAGCTCATTTGTGATTGACTGGACTGTAGCCTACTTAAGCTGTGTTCACACCGAGATATTTATTTTTCGCTCTGTCGCTTGATTCAACCCTTTGGAATCGCTCTGTCGCTCTGTTTAAATCGCTCATCAACAGGCACACGAAATGACGGACATGTGGGGGATATAACGTTACGCAATGTCATGCTGTTTGTCCACTACGAGCCACCGTCATTGTTTACAAGCTAAGCCTATCAGCGTGCTCCTAATGCGAGCTGCATACCGGTAGTACAGACTTCACTTCATGTCAGCTGTCAGCCTGTCAATGCAGTTTGTTGCCACACAATAAACCAGCGGTTTGTTCCAAGCCAGAGTGATCCTTGACTCGCTCTCACACGGCAGCCAATCAGTGTTGAACAGCGAGCGACTGATGCCAGCGTATTTTCGCTCGAGTTGGGATATTTCATCTTGAGCGACGAGCGTATTTTCTCCCTGTCGCTCTGTCTCTGCCGCTCGGACGCCCAGCGATTATTCTCCCAGGCGAATATACGCTCAATCGCTCGTTTGCATTGACTTTGTATGTAAACTCGACGCCAGCGACAAACTTTAATAGGTCGGTGTGAATGCACCTTTAGTAGAGAGTTACAGGGAAAGGAAAGAGGAGATGACAATCACAAAACGGTTTAAATCACAAGCCAAACTCCAATCTGCAAGTTTATGAGCCTTTGGCAAATACACAAACAACAATTTATTTATTTATGTATTACTTTGTTTGCTCTCAGTTGTTTTGTTCTCACATCAATGTAGCCCAGTGGTTCCCAACCTTTTTACACCAAGTACCACCTGAGAAAGTAGTTGGCTCTCCAAGTACCACCATATGACCGACGTTAAAATACAGTCTATTCAGCTATGCACAGTTCACGCAGGAGGCAAATTTATTCCAACCTGCAGCCTATGTGCAACCTGCAGCAGCTGCACTTGTGCTGGGTTGACTGCTGTCTTCACCTCCTTGTGCTTCATCGTTGCTGCTCTCCTCTACTACAGCTCTTTTACGATTCCCTCCCGTTTTGATCCACTTTAGCATCCCTCCTCGTCTTTGTTCACCACTTGTGTAACCATGCGGGGCGGGCAGGTAATTGTGCATGCGCAACAGGTATAGTGTCCGTCAGAAACAAATATTTGTTTCTAAATCTCAAGACAACAAAATAAACCTCAATTTCAATGATCACAAGTTTATTTTCATTCGTAGTATTATTTTGATAGATAAACATGTTTTACAATTGATTTTAAAGTTGGGTTTATTTCATAATTTAAACATTGGGATTCCAGGGATCAAGTACCACCAGCAGGTACCACCTACCTTGAGAAACACTGCCAATAATATTAATAATTATGATTATTATTTCACTTTCACATGTTTGAAAACTACTACTAATGACCACCATGGATTTTGCACAAAAACTAAAAAAAAAAAAAAAAAAAAAAAAAAAATTCACAGAGCCTTCCAAGTACCACCAGCAGGGGGCGCAAGTACCACCTACGGTACGCGTACCGTAGGTTGGGAACGACTGATGTAGCCAATTAAAGCACTTTGTATTTTAATTGGATTTGTATTTTAAGTGCTAGGCCTATAAATAAATAAACTTAACTTAAGTAATCTTCAGTAGCCTACTCTAGGTACGTTTTATCATTATAATCAATATGTATAATATATTTATTACATATTCATTATTTATGTGCTTCAGAGTGATTACAAAATAAGTCGGATGCAATGGTAAAACAATGTGATAATGTTTTTGTGCTCTGATTGCTGCTCCAATGAGCTTCCCCTATTTATATAAATATATTATATTTTCTGTGTGTGTTTGTGTGTGTGTGTGTGGGGGGGGGGGGGGGTTGAGGCTAGGGCTGGGCGATATGACCAAAATCTCATATCCCGATATAAGTCATTTCATATCCCGATACCGATATATATCACGATATAGCATATTTTCTGTAAATTCAATCGACAGTTTATATAAAGTGATCACATGGCCATTTATTTATGTAGCAGTTGAAGCAGTTAAAATGTTGTCAAACCTCACAAAGGATCCATGCATTCAGAATACAGATAAGCATGGCTATTCTTTACAACATAGTAAAAAGGCAGTGGAGCACATCCCACACAATAAAGCAGGTGCAGGAACCAAAAACAGTCAAATGTAAAAGAAGGAAGAAGGTCCGGCGCACACTGAGCTCCCCTTTACCTTTTAATTATTTAATTAATTGTTGCTGGATGGATAATTAAAAGGTAAACAGGAGCTCAGTGTGCGGACCTTCTTCCTTCTTTTATATTCTTTACAACACAAATAATAATTAGTTGCAGGGCAGTAGTAGAATGAAACACAAACTGAACCACACCACCAGTTCCATTTTCAAAGATTACATTAGAGCAAAACGGGTAGAATAAAAGTGATTTAGTCTATAGTTCAGTCCAGTTCTCTCAGTTTGTTTATAAAGGAACAAAAATGCTCCACTCCGGGATTTCACGGTTATGCCTACCCCACACTACAGGATAATTTGCAAGATTATGGCCAAGATTCCCCCCTCCCGATTTTCTCGGGGGTGCTCCCGATTTGAAGCGCGTCGGGCAGATAATCTTCCCAAATGATCCTGTAGTGTGTGGGGTTCAAAGATTCACAATCGGGAAGACTGCCTCTTCCCGATTGTGAATCGGGCATATCTAACATGTTAGATATTTACAACCCGACAGGCGATTGCATCTTGAGCAGAGAGCCAGTAGTAGCTGCGTTTTCATTACAGTTTTTCGCAAAATAATCTGGTCCGCGTCCGCTCGCAGCCCCGCACAGAAACAAAGAACGAGGAAATTGTCATCGAGGTGAAATACCCGTGCGTCTTTGAACAGGACGGAAAACTAAATGCTATACTGCAAAGCATGTAGCCTACAACAAGCGCTTAGGTCTCAGCTTCCCGCATCGGCGAGTGTCCGCACGGAAAAGTGAGTCAAATCAGCAGACGCGCCCCTCCACAAGACACCTGTGCAGACGGTTTTCGCCTGGCCGTGCACAGTAGGCCTACACCCCGAATGGACGCGGCTGTCCGCGCAAATATTAGTTAAACAAATCCTTTCAGTGCAAATGCATTATAAAAACAAAAAATAAAATTTGTTTAGAAAACGAAATGACACTACTACACCCGGTGCGCACACTGAATAGGCATTTTAAAAGTTAACGTTGAGCCCTGCTTCCAAGGTGAATCTTCAGCATAATCTTCTAGTGTGTGGGGTTGCGTTTGAACAGACGCGATTGTGTGTGTGTCCCAAGATTGAAATGTTAAAAAATCGGCTCTCTCTGTCCTGTAGTGTGTGGGCTCTCAAGATTTTTATAATCTTCAAGGATTTGAAAATCCTGTAGTGTGGGGTAAGCATTATCCAACCAACACAATTCTTAAACCCAGGGAAAGCTATAAGCTAAAGCTAACGATAGACGTTTTGTTGTCGGCCCTCAATGGATTTCCTTGGGATGATGAGAGGATGGGAGGAGATGTTTTGCCAGGTTTAACATTAGGACAGGCTAAAATATTATGCTGTGTGTGGTAGTTGAAACATAGCTTCAAGTTGATGTTTATTTATGTCTGTAGTTGAAACAAAAACATAAATACTGTAGGCTACATAAATGGAAATGGTCATTAATATCTACTTTTAGAAATGATATAGGCTGAAATCAAATCACTGTGCATAATTGTGAAAGTGTCTTTATTGACAGATGAAAAGGTTGTTATTTGCCCTTTGTCACCAGCTGCTGAGTAAATATATGTGTAACTAACATGTATCTACTTGGCGCAAAAAAGGTTGGGAACCCCTGTGTTACATAACTGGACAGTCATGTAATTCAGGTTACAGCGCAAAAAAACACGTTTTGGTATCACTAACCAAATCGATATTGAAATTAATCAAATCGGAATCGAATCGGGATTAATCGATTCGCAACCTTGTGAATCGGAATCGAATCGATTCTTGAAATTTGAACCAATACCCAGGTCTAATTACAGTTACTAATCAAACCATTTTACTTGCAGCATTACCTGCATTATTCTTCAACTATCTCTGCGCCTTTTCATGCAGTTGCCAACTTGCTAGCTGGAGCCGGGTTGCAGCATTTTGTAGGTTAGCACGCACACTAGCCTAGCCGTTAGCTACTCACTAGCCTATTCACCTAAACATGCGTCGCACACTATGAGTAGAAGATGGTAGAAGGGAGCAAAACAAACACTGCTACTGTACACTGCACACGTGTACAGTACCTGCGTGACGTACGTCACCATAATACGTACGTCGCCATAACAACAACACATTGTTTCTCAACAGCTGGCCGGCTTGCCTATCTCCTTCAGTATGTAGGCTAGGCTAGGCTACTCATCTCATCTGCAGAATGAAATGTTCAACAGCTTGCTGCCTCATCTGCTGCTCATATTGGGCACATTCTTGTCAAATATTTATTTGATATTAACACCAAAGTAAAACCAGAAATCCCAACATCGCAGGTGTTGCTCCATGGTTTGTGTTTTGCGGATTCACTTGTGTTGTTCAGTCAGCCTAGTGTCCTCTAGAGAGAGAGTGGCGTCAGCGGAGGACCAAAATGCGAGACTCATTAGCCAATGAACAGCCAGGAATGGGTCTCAAGTCTAGCAGAAAGGGCCCTCAGATTTTGAGATACCCCTACCCGAGGTAGAACAAATGCCAACAATGTTTTTTCTTATCTTTAGGGTCTCCCATTATCAGATGAGTGACTGTTTCGACCATGTGACATTGTTCAGAAAGTTTGGTGCTTGTGACAAATTGCTGTGTGAAAGTGAACCAGACCAAATGAAAAGTGAAACAATGTTGCAACTTCACCCCCCGAAGCGCACCGAGTCCACCAGCTTATTATGTGCAAGAGACCACACACACACACACACACACACACACACACACACAAAAACGTTTAGTTTAGGCCATGTCCACACGGAGACGACTTTAGGTGTATCCGCTAAAGTTTTTTGTCATATAGCCGTTTCGTCCAGATGGAACCGCGTTCTGGGACTATACGTTCTGGCCGTATACGCTAATTTTTCAAAACGGGTCCCAGAGTGATTAAATCTGAAGACGCCACCCTTGCATTTCCGTGTTTACAACCCATACGCATCTTTCCTGAAACGATGACGCCATAGCCCCACCTCTCTCCACCAGCAACAATAACAATCATGGCAGTAACGTTCGTGCTACAGCAGTGGGGATCTTGCAGCAAAATATAATGCTCCTCTATTACCACCGTCAGCAACAAGTGGACACGGAGAACAGCGTGTAGCCTACAACATCCTCAGGGCTCCACACAGCTGACTCTTCCCATCCACCCCTCCCCTCCCTTCATCGGATATTTCCCAGAAGGCTTAGCGGCGGCTACATTTTTACAATAACACAAACAAAATCAGGCTTAAGGTGTTAGATAGAAATTATATTTATTTTTAATACAACATGCAATTCTGGAATATTTTAATATTGGACAAAATGAAATGAAATGAAATCTAAACCCTGAGTGTAACCAACATACTTTCTTGCCCTATATATAGCCCTCGTAAATACAACGTGAATAGGGAAGTGAGAGGTTTGAGGAACATGCGGTTGCACTGTGATGTCTGTGATATCCGCTCGTGTCCACTCCAACAAGACTTTAGCTTACTTGACGCGACTTTTTCCAATAAAAACACATTTATGCCATGAGTTTATATAATGTATATTTATGTTGCATCATTTAGCCTGTGCTGTGATGTGCAGGAGCGGCCAATATGCTGGGATGTGTTTGCAACATGTCTAAAGATCATGGAAGTGGATGATATCAGGAATGTCACCGATAGTTAACGTTCTATATTGTAGGCTACAGGGAGACCATCAGCCCTGCTGAACAGCTCTGCATTTGCCTGTATACTGTAGGTTTCATCATTTTATTCATCGACATGGCAAACCTCCCCGCAAAGCCAAGGGTTTAAGCTGCTGCTACAGTGAGATACACATTATAGACTGTGCGTGCCTAGAGGTTGTATGCCATTATTGACGAGATTGTCTTTCTCTGTTATTCTACAGCGGTTTCAGTGGTTTCATGTGGATACACACATTTCTTGAAACGTTTCCATGTTTATGGAAAACTTTTCTGAAACGAAAAAAAAAAAGATAGCTTCCGTCTCCGTGTGGACATGGCCTTAGTTTATTTCGGATGAAAATACAAAAAGAACATCACAAATTACATTTATAGTAAAAACATTTTAAAAATGGTGCACATTATGTAAATCGAAGAAAACAATGATCCAAGGATAGCCCAGTAAAGTAGCTTAAAGTTGCGAACTAGAAGCCTACTTATTTCCACTGGGGTCCTTTCTGCCAATATGGCTGATATCACCCCAAATTGTTACATAAATAAGAATATGGCAGGTTTTTCATTACCTAAGTAAGTTGAAGTAGTTTCTTATGATGCTCAGTGAATGTGTACATTCTGAAAAGCTTTTATGTCAGCATCTATCTGCCAGTGGGCCATCATGATAAGAGTAGGTATAATAATGTGTTAATTCCACTACAGGAGAGACTCCATGGCTCTGAAATTAGGTGGAACAAATTTGCATATATATCGCCATCGGCAATCAGCCAAAAGGCCAAAAAGCAGACAGGGCGGCCCAGGGCGGGGTTACAGGATGTGGTGAGGTGCGGCGTACTCGGCCATGTTGGACAGTCCATGTGCCACACAGCAGCTGAGCCCTCTGCGTGGCGTCCTCATACTGCAGGCCTCGTGCCACTCGTTGGTGCTCTGGTCGTAGCGCTCCACCTTATTGGAGGGTTTGAAGCCTCTGTAGCAGCCTCCGCACACGAACAGCTGGTCGTCCATCACCTCAATGCCAAAGTAGCTGCATGGATTCAGCATGTCGGGCACGGCGCTCCACGTGTTGGTTAGCGGCTCGTAGGCCTCGGCGCTGCGCAGGTGGTTGGGGTGGTCATAGCCGCCCACTGCGTAGACGCGCTGTCTGTAGGCGATGACGCCCAAGCCGCAGCGCCTGCTGCTCATGGGGGCGATCTTCATCCACTGGTTGGTGTCTGGGTTGTAGCACTCAGCTGTGTTCAGGCTCCTCTTCCCATCGTAACCACCACAGATGTACACCTTGCCGTTGAGTACTGTGGCGCTGGCCTCGTTCCTCTCCTCATTCATGGGTGGGAGCAGAGTCCACTTGTCAGTCTGAGGATCATAGCACTCGGCACTGTTGAGACGGACGTTTTCATTGTAGCCTCCCATGGCATAGATACTGCCATTCAGTACTGCCACGCTGACATAGCCCCGGCGATTATGCATGGCCGCCACATCGTGCCAAGTACGGGTACAGAGGTCAAACTTCCGCACGCTGCTGAGACTGCTAAAACTGCTGTTGTAGCCGTAGCCGTAGCCGCCAACACAGTAGACAACGCCATTTAGGAAAGCGGTGCCGTGGCAAGCCCGGTGAGACTCAAGTTCAACGTTTGGTACGTTGACCCAGAGCTCGGCACGGGGATCGTATACCTCAATGCTATTTGTTAGCGCGCCACTGTCACTGAAGCCTCCAATGACCAACAGGATGGCATGAGGCAGGCGTGGGCGAGTCAGAGGGTTGGAGGGTCTGTTGGTGATGACATCATACATGGCCCTCTCTGCATCGAGGATGATCGCCTCACACTCGGCGTTGTCTTTAACCAGACTGTTGTTCTTCACCTGGTTGATGAAGTAGTCGGTGGTCATCAAGCCCAGGCGGATCTTAGGCAGCAGCACAGACATGTGACCTTCACGCTCCTCGGGCGAGTGGGCGATCCAGCGGAGGACGGCCTCGAACGCCGTGCTCTCCTGTCTCACGTTCAGATCGTCTCGTGCCAGGATGTCCGTCAGCTGCTCCAGAGAGAGTTCCAGGAACTCTTCAGAGGCTGTGGCGATCTGCTCAAAGTGCTCCAGGATGAAGAGAAAGGCCTTGCTCCTCAGGTCCGGGCAGTAGTACAAGTCTACAAACTTAAAGATGCCGATGCAGTTCTCCGGGCAGAGCCGCACCTCCAGGAACTCACAGCAGGAGCGGATGACCCCCATGATGCCGAGGTAGTCTGCTGCTATCAACAGCTCCTCCACGTTGTCCTCGGTCACCGGGACAGAGCCGGTGTAGGCGTACTCTATGAGGAGACGCATCATGTCTGCTGACACGGGGCCGGCGATGTCGTAGATGTTGTCCTGGGACGTCCAGCCATGGGTGAAGAGAGCGTGGAAGTATTGGCTGTAGTGGCAGAGGAGAGCCTTGGCGGTGTTGAATTCCACATCATCCACTCTGATCACCACGTCACACACTGATCCCTCCAGATGCAGCTCATCTGATGACCCTTCGTCTTGTTTGTTCATTTTGTTCAACTAACCTGGATGAACACCTTATACCTTCAACAGTACCTATGATTTACTCAAATATTTGGAGTCTGCGTGAGTTTTGTCCTTCTCCTGGAGCTGGCACCAGCTTGCCGGTCCTACTTATAGCCTCTGATGGGAAGGATTTATGACATCACTGATGATGTCACAATGTATATGATGTCATCAGTGATGTGATAAATCACTGATGATGTCACTGTTTAGGGATCACTGATTTATGATGTCATAGACATTGTGACATCATCAGTGATGTCATAAATCCTACTGAGGCACTGTGTGTGTGTGTGTGTGTGTGTGTGTGTGTGTGTGCGCCTGTGAGTGCGCGCGTGTGTGTCTGTAACTTTCTCATTGGACCTCTCTGGTTCTGTCTGCCTCATGTAATTTCCTAATCAAAACATTTCTTTCAGGGGATGCATAACTACCCGTCCAACCCTAGAACCTAAGATCATTTTTTAAGCAATAAACCTTTTTCACAGGAGCCATGTTGTGTCTAAAAGGCAGGAAGTAATACAGGTGCAAGCAGAAAATTAATGAGGGTCCAATTCATTTACTGTAGGTGTTTCAGTGCTTGACCCTCATTAATGTCAAACTAGGGGGTTTTCATGATTCTGAATCATTTGTTTTACCACTCCTTGTCATGAAAATGGCCACGCCCACTTTTCCTGCTCGCCCTGAACAATCTTTTTCTGTGAAAATAATTATTTACATGTTGAAAATCATCTTTTCAATGGTTTTTGGCCTACAATGCTGCACAGTACATGCTCTCTGCTACACAGTACATGCTCTCTGCTGCACAGTACATGCTCTCTGCTGCACAGTACATGCTCTCTGCTGCACAGTACTTGGTCTCTGTGACTACAATGCTGCACAGTACATGGGTCTCTGTGACTACAATGCTGCACAGTACATGGTCTCTGTGACTACAATGCTGCACAGTACATGGGTCTCTGTGACTACAATGCTGCACAGTACATGGTCTCTGTGACTACAATACTGCACAGTACATGGTCTATGTGACTACAATGCTGCACAGTACATGGTCTCTGTGACTACAATGCTGCACAGTACATGGTCTCTGTGACTACAATGCTGCACAGTACATGGTTTCTGTGACTACAATGCTGCACAGTACATGGTATCTCTGTGACTACAATGCTGCACAGTACATGGTCTCTGTGACTACAATGCTGCACAGTACATGGTCTCTCTGTGATGCTGCACAGTACATGGTCTCTGTGACTATAATGCTGCACAGTACATGGTCTCTGTGACTACAATGCTGCACAGTACATGGTCTCTCTGTGATGCTGCACAGTACATGGTCTCTGACTATAATGCTGCACAGTACATGGTCTCTCTGTGACTACAATGCTGCACAGTACATGGTGTCTGTGACTACAATGCTGCACAGTACATGGTCTCTGTGACTACAATGCTGCACAGTACATGGTGTCTGTGACTACAATGCTGCACAGTACATGGGTCTCTGTGACTACAATGCTGCACAGTACATGGTCTCTGTGACTATAATACTGCACAGTACATGGTCTCTGTGACTACAATGCTGCACAGTACATGGTCTCTGTAACTACAATGCTGCACAGTACATGGTGTCTGTGACTACAATGCTCCACAGTACATGGTCTCTGTGACTACAATGCTGCACAGTACATGGTCTCTCTGTGATGCTGCACAGTACATCGTCTCTGTGACTATAATACTGCACAGTACATGGTCTCTGTGACTACAATGCTGCACAGTACATGGTCTCTCTGTGATGCTGCACAGTACATGGTCTCTGTGACTACAATGCTGCACAGTACATGGTGTCTGTGACTACAATGCTGCACAGTACATGGTGTCTGTGACTACAATGCTGCACAGTACATGGTCTCTGTGACTACAATGCTGCACAGTACATGGTCTCTGTGACTACAATGCTGCACAGTACATGGTCTATGTGACTACAATGCTGCACAGTACATGGTCTCTCTGTGACTACAATGCTGCACAGTACATGGTCTCTCTGTGACTACAATGCTGCACAGTACATGGTCTCTGTGACTACAATGCTGCACAGTACATGGTCTCTGTGACTACAATGCTGCACAGTACATGGTGTCTGTGACTACAATGCTGCACAGTACATGGTGTCTGTGACTACAATGCTGCACAGTACATGGTGTCTGTGACCACAATGCTGCACAGTACATGGTCTCTGTAACTACAATGCTGCACAGTACATGGTGTCTGTGACTACAATGCTCCACAGTACATGGTCTCTGTGACTACAATGCTGCACAGTACATGGTCTCTGTGACTACAATGCTGCACAGTACATGGTCTCTGTGACTACAATGCTGCACAGTACATGGTCTCTGTGACTACAATGCTGCACAGTACATGGTCTCTGTGACTACAATGCTGCACAGTACATGGTCTCTCTGTGACTACAATGCTGCACAGTACATGGTCTCTGTGACTACAATGCTGCACAGTACATGGTCTCTGTGACTACAATGCTGCACAGTACATGGTCTCTGTGACTACAATGCTGCACAGTACATGGTCTCTGTGACTACAATGCTGCACAGTACATGGTCTCTGTGACTACAATCCTGCACAGTACATGGTCTCTCTGTGACTACAATGCTGCACAGTACATGGTCTCTGTGACTACAATGCTGCACAGTACATGGTCTCTCTGTGACTACAATGCTGCACAGTACATGGTCTCTCTGTGACTACAATGCTGCACAGTACATGGTCTCTGTGACTACAATGCTGCACAGTACATGGTCTCTGTGACTACAATGCTGCACAGTACATGGTCTCTCTGTGACTACAATGATGCACAGTACATGGTCTCTGTGACTACAATGATGCACAGTACATGGTCTCGAGGCATATGTCATTTGTCATTATGCCTCCGCCGTCCATCTGTCTGATGTTCGTTAACGCGATATCTGAGGAACGCCTTGACAGAATTTCATCAAATTTGCCTCAAACGTCGACTTGGACTCTAGGATGAACTGATTAGATTTTGGTGGTCATAGGTCAAAGTTCAAGGTCACTGTGACCTCACGACCGCTCATTTCATGCTCATTAATGAGATATCTCAGGAACACCTTGACGGAATTTCATCCAATTTTCCTCAAACGTCCACTTGGACTCAAATTTGGCTCAAACGTCGACTTGGACTCAAGGATGAACTACTTCGATTTTGGTGCTCAAAGGACAAAGGTTAAGGTCACTGTGACCTCACTAATGCCATTTTCAAGCTTGTTAACATGATATCTCAAGAACGCCTCCACGGACTTTCTTCCAATTTGCCTCAAACATCCACCTGGACTCAAGGATGAACTGATTAGATTTTGGTGGTCAAAGGTCACAAATGTCATTTTCAAGCTCGGTAACGCCAAAGTCTGGACAGACATGCATGTCAACTGCTCACTTGTTGGCGGAGGCATATATCTGCGGTGCGGTCGTTCCAGTTTGAATTAATGCAGTGTTAAATAAGATCTATTGCTATTTTGACTAATCTTGTACATTTGATTTATTAAAGATAACAAACAGGTTCATGCACCATAGTATTTCATCAAACCACCTGACTTGACATAATCAGTTATGATTTGCAGCTATGATCCTATAGACAATAGGTTACATACTGTAAACACAGATGGAACTGAATGAATGTGAGTCCTTGTGAGTCCTGAGTGTTAGCAAGTAGGTTGGTTAAACTCACTCTCCCAGTATAAAGGCACGTTAATCAGCTCCGCCAAGAGAGCTAGGGTGCAGTGGTTAGCGTGCGTCCGTCCAGCAAGCCGAAGGTCGGCAGTTCGAATCCACTCCTGGGCAAGCTCTTAACATGGGTTGCTGCAATTACCACCAACACAACACTGTTTGATGCCGTGAACCCGGATGCCCAGTGGGTTTGAGTTTGGTGGGAGTGAGTTTAGGGAGTGAGTGTAACCAAATGAATGCGAGTCCTCGTGAGTCGCAAGTGTTAGCGAGTAGGTTGGTTAAACTCACTCCCGAGTATAAAGGCACTTTAATCAGCTCCGCTTTGGTGCAGTGGTTAGTGTGTCTGTCCCTCAAGCCGAAAAGCTTCCAAATTATATAGATATGAATCTAAAAATAAAGTATGCTCCAAGCAGAAAGTGTAAAGACGAATGAATTGTGAAATGAAAAATGAATAGGAACACAGTGATTGGAATAAGAGTCAAATTGAAACAACTCGAAAAATCATTTCACAAATCCATTTATAGGTTCAGTGATTTATTAATTATGTAAAGGCAGAATAATAAAATGGAAGTATAAACTGACCGATTGAAAGAACATTTTCTTTTGAGCAGCATTTTTTATTACATATTTTTAATTAATGAATCACTTGATCAAATGTTTTTAAACATATCCATTAATTAATCAGTTATTAATCACTGAACCAGTCTATTAGCTCAGGTCACTGGAGCCTCCATAGGGCACGAGTGTGTGTCTGCGTGTGCATCCTGGTGTTCGGGGTGAATGAGTGCATAGCGTGCGTGTGTGTTTGTATCAACACGTGCTGGTTTGTATTCTCCTCGATACACACCTACTGAAAGTGACAGGGACTTCTCACAATCTCAGCAGCATTGTTTTGCACATAATCTTTGTTGTTATCTTCAAAGCTGAGAGAGCTCAAGGATACAAAACAGTGCTTGCGTTGCACAACAGCTGGTAGCATCGGTGCAAATGAACCGAAAAAGGCAGCAAAAGATCGATATAAAAATAATGACCAATATTCTTTGTTTCTGTGCATGAATAGTTTGGTTCACATGTAAAATGCTTTGTCGAGGTTTGCTCTCAGTGTGTTTGATTTGATGTTGTTTCATGCTGCAGAAGAAGGAAGTCATTCAGGGGTTAAGAAATACAATGTGGTTTACAAAGAAATGTATAGAATATATTTTACAGATCACGTTTGCATTAAATTCCTGTTTGAAGACAAGTGAAGACAGTGTGCTTCTAAGTGCATCTACTCCACCTATGCACCTGCCACAAGACTTCTCAGGTTTGCAAGAGACTTTGGATGACTTTCAGCCATGAAATTGACTCAACGTGTTCATGTCGGAAAATGAAACATTGTTAAATTGATCGCATCTTTTGTCATTTTTCAGCACACCAAAGAAGACAGGGCATTCTAGTCACATGGAGTCCATCTGAGCTGTGCCTTCGCAAGCAGGGTGGGGATGCTGGGACTATTGGCCTTGCTGAGGACTTCATAGGGATTCTGTCCAAATCACTGATGATGTCACAATGTCAACAGCGACATCACAATGTGACATCAGTGACTCCATAACATATTGTGACATCATCTGTGATTTATGCAAATAAATGCAAATAAGAGTATTGCAGGAATTATTATTCTGAAGGGCTGTATGAAGTGGGTGTCGGACTATTATTCTGAAGGGTTTATGACATCACTGATGATGTCACAATGTCTATGACATCATCAGTGTCTGAGACATCATCAGTGATTTATGACATCACTTTATGATTTGTGATATCACAATTTCAACAGTGTAAGGACAAATACACATCTTAAAGCAGGGGGGGTGGTGTGTGAAGGATTCTGGTCAAAATCTCCACATTTGAGTTATGATGTGTTATTCACTGTGGCACTTCCCACTCACGTTTTGGATTGATTAGAAAAACAACAATTCCAATCCATTGCCAGGTGCCACAGTAGGAGTGTCTGTTTCCTTCCTGTCATTCATATGAAATGACAGCAATTTGCAGTGTGGAGTTCTTATCATTTTGCTTCCCAGTCAATGAGCTCATTGTGGGACTTAGAGTCAAGTCAAGTCAAGTTTATTTGTATAGCACATTTCATACACAGAGGCAATTCAAAGTGCTCCACATAAAATGGTTGACAGGAAAATAAAAGAATAAGTGGAGTGGATGAAACTCCTCTGCCAACAAGTGTTGTGCTCATAATCGTGATGATGCCTTAAAGATCTTTCTGCAGAAAACAGGAGTTTCCTTCAATGTTTTATGCAGCCCCTTCTCTTTCCTTGAGGAACTGATATGGGTCAGTTAAGCAGAAAGTCAGGATTGAAGATATGCCCTGTGGACTTTTGGAACCCAATCCTTCCTCCCTGTACATTCAGAGCATTTTGGGGTAAGCCACATCTACTGTATTTCTTCCTTACAGCAATGTCTTGATGTTGAGCACCTCTTTGTCTCATTCTCCAGTTCAGGCCCGTGGGAAGTGGTTTGAAGTGGTGGGTGCTGTGAAAATGACGTTCAAAATACAAAATAAACGGTAGGCCACTAGGCTACCGCTACACACTGTTATGGGTGGTAGTATAGCACCACCCAGTGGATGTTAAACAACATTACGTGAGTCATGTCGCTCCCAGCAACTGACAACTAGAGCTCCTGCACGTTCAAGTACACAGGTGTCTGGTCTCGTCTTTATAGCACTACACCACCACGAACCCAAACAAACACACGTAACGTCGGGTACTGGCTCATGGAACCAGATTTACATAATAAACGAAAACGATTATGAGAAAACTGCTACAGATGCTGTCGTACTCGCAAATCACAAGTAGGCTACACACACACACACACACACCTCTTTTCTCGCGTCTTTACGCATGGTTACACAGTGCAGTAGGAAGGCTATATCTAGACAGCTCATGTGCATTTAGACATACAGTAAATTAAACTGCACGGCGGCAGTGAATGAAAAAATGTCTTACCTTATGCTGATAAAACTCCAAATGTGCGCTTTCGCTCTGGAGTGACACTGATGAAATCTTCAATCATGCCTCGAATGTCCAGCTTTTCCAGGACGTCTCTGTGAACATGGAGTAGGGTCAGGTGAGTCAGCCTCTCCTGGGACATGGTGCTCCTCAGCCAGGTTTTAAGAGAAACTTCTCTCTGAAGAAGCGACGGACAGGCACAGGCAGAGTTTTATGAGTTTCTCTACTTCTCCAAAGAGCTCTGGTTTGTGGATGGAGTTTTGAGAGATCTGAGGCGACATCCTGAACCCTCTTATTATAACATAAGGCCCATCATCACTCCCTCTGAACACGTCTCCCAACATCTGAAGATGAAGTTTCAGTCGGGCTGGGTCAAACTCCACGGGGGGAGGGGGAGAGAGAGACTGTGTCCAGTACTGTACGCAATCTACGCATGCAAAACAAAACACGCTGTCTGTCTCTTCACTGTAGTGTAGCCACTTCCATTTATCAAACCACCGAGCTTGAAAAGAACGCTTCAATGCTTCGTCTCCAAAACGCCTGGCAGGAAATGCATGGTGGCTTGGCTGACACAGTGTTAACGTGCTCGTTACTTCAGCATTTCTTCCTGCTGCAGCTCAGCTGCCACACTTCAAGTGGCCCGCCTTGTTTTTCGACAGCCGACAGGAACAGAACCGAACAGAACTAGGCCATATTGTGACTAGCATTTTCGTTTACTTCCGTTCCCACGGCAGGGGCACTACACACTTTTTTCTCCATAAAAGAGATCTATAGGTAGAAAGTACAAATAAAAAAGTTCTACTCGTGTTATCCTGCAGTATTTTTATAATCAGTGGTCAAAGACGGCACTATTTCTTACTAGGCGTACTAATCTGTGCAAGGGGAGTGGTGTGGTTTTGGTCACGTGGACCAATCGCGTAGCCGCTTTATTCCCTTGCCGTAATAATATTAGAGCCATGGCGACCACCAGTTCAAGCAGCGAAGAGGGGAAAAAGAAACCAAAACAGCGGAAAAAAGTGCGTAAAAGCCGGGAATCAAAGGACTCCAAACGATGCTATATGCACTTTTTGTCAGTACAGAATGAGGACGTGCAGGATTTTACCCAGACAAGGTGGGACACTTACAGGTCTGTCGTCAAACAGTGGCTTTGTCTGGACGGCGATAGTAAAGTTATCGCTGAAACTTTTAAACATTGCGTGGACGTGGATTTTGACCATGTTCCCGAGGACGCTGGATTTCACGCGACGTGTTACCGTCGCTTTATTTGTAAAAGACGTTTGGGTTTGGCTGAGAAACGCTGCACACAGATGGTGCAGGGGGAAGAAGAAGAAGAACCAGATGCAGCCGCAGCCTCAGACAGCATCGGCCCCGACGGAGCCACGTCTGAAACCCCCCGAAAGAAACTTCGGTCTCGGACAGGTTGCCCGTCCGTTCTGCTGGCCCTGTCCTTCCAGCCATCTGCATCATTTGTAAAAAGGTGGACAAATATATTACTGTTGGTGGAAAACGGAAGAAGGATCAACTTTCACAAGCAGAGACAGTGTCTGCAGGTAAGCGACCCCCCCCTCTTTCTCTCTATCTCACACACACACACACACACACACACACACACACACACACACACACACACACACACACACACACAGGACTGAAAAACATGGAACAAGGAAGTGTGCAGATAGACAGGCAGAAAAGGCGGTGGTCTTGTGATGTAGTTGATTTATATATTATATTATATTACTTATCATTGATAAAAAAAAATGTGTATCTACAGAACAGAGACTGAAAATCCAACTGCTGATTGATTCACTACTTTATTAGCTAACCCTAACCCAGGAATGCATGGAGGTCAAGGGGGCAGGTCACAAGTGCCAGCTGGCCCATTGTTCACTGTGTTATTTACAGCCCCCAAACCAACACACACACACACACACACACACACACACACACACACACACACACACACACACACACACACACACACACACACACACACACACACACACACACACACACACACACACACACACACACACACACAGAGAGAGGGAGCATTTTCTTTTATTGCCTTGATCTCCTTGCCCCCCCCCCACCTCTTTTTTCTTGTAATAACAATACAATGGATAAAAGATACAAAAACAAATGTCACCCACTTTTTTTTAATTATAAAATGTGTGATTTGACAGTAAAGCTGATTATAACTTTTTTTTGTTTTCAGGCCAGTTGCGGAAGGCTGCTGAGAAGAAGGAAGACTCTAGCGTTCTTTTGCATATCAAAGACAAAGACTGTGTGTCTCTGGAAGTGCGTTACCACAGGTCCTGTTACAGAGAATACACAAGGTCCTTGTCAAAGTCTACGGCAACACATACTGCAACCACAGATGAAGTGTGAGTTATTACATTGCATTAACACTGCACATTTCAAAAGTAAGGCTTTGACCTACAACAAATACTATTTTGTCTGTCTTTAGATACAATGTTGACAGCAGACCTCTTTGCACATGTTAAGTATTTTTTTGTCTGCGTGTGTGTGTTTTCAGAAATGAACAACCCTTTGCTGCCAGCTACAAGATATTCTGCGAACGAGTCATCCGTCAAAGGATTATCGATAAACAAGAAATCCTGAAATGAACCAACTAAGGAAGAAGTTCATAGACATCGTTAAGAAGAATGAGGATATTGATGCTTCAGACTACAGGTAACTGTGTCCTTGACAGTTCAGTAAACAAAAAAGAACCTCTTTCATACTGAAAAGTTTCCATTTTATTGATTTATTCGCTCACAAGAAAGGCTGACAGTATGTTTAAATGTATTTGTTTCTCATTGTGAAAAAAATCCCTTTATTTATACATTTGTGCTCGTCTTTTTCTATATTTTCATTTTGCAGGCAGGATAAACTGAAAAAGCGGTTGGCCCGTGATTTCCCCCAGCTGGTGTTTCACAGCCCTGCAACGCGCAACATCTCCGAACTGGTTTTTGTTGAAACATTATCAGCAGATACACTGTTAGACAGGCTACCGCATCCATCAGACACGACAACAACTGAGTCAACCGAGGTAAGCCAAGCTGAAAGTGACAATGAACACACATCTGGACAAACTACAGAGCACACAAGGACACTGTACAGTGCAGGACTGATATTGAAGAGACTTGTGAATGAAACTCCCGGGATGAAATGCCCCTGGCCTCCCACAGCAGAGGATTTGAATGTTTCTGACGCAAAATCTGTTGTGACAGTTGAACTATTCAATGTGATTTCCTGGATTATAGGTGCAACAGAGGAACCAACACTAGACCATTATGTTGATATTCCTGAAGATGTGAACCTAAAAGTTTTATCTGTTTGTCAAGACATTGTGTATCTTGCTTCTAAAGGTCGGAAGCAGAAGCCTAAGTCACTGTGTCTTGGTCTAACTGTTCGCCATTTAACAGGTTCATCCAATGTTCTGTCACTACTGAACAGATTAGGACACTGTGCTTCATGGAACACAGTTGTCAGTCTAGACACTAGCCTAGCGTCACTACAACTTCTAGAGGGCAGAGACAAAATCCCTAAGGGGTTCTCAAAGAAGGCACCAACCATACTGGTGTGGGATAACATCGATTTTGGGGAGGAGACACTGTCAGGTCGTGGAACTACTCACCATACAAATGGCATTATGGTACAAAGTTCTGTTGTTGAAACAATGTCTAGACCAGACAGACAGCCACTGCCGAAGTCAGTTTACACATTCAAAGCACCTCCTAGCATCCCGCTACAACACTATCCACAGACTAAAAGACAAGGGCCACAGAACTTGCTTCAGGATGAAAGTGTTCCATTGCAGGTGGAAACGTACAGGTTGAAGGGGTTCCTCTGCCTTTCCGACATGCTGCCACTCCGAACGTTAACTTCCATTATTGCCAAAACAGAACTGGCATATGTTTTAGTGAAGAACACAGATGCTGAAGCATGTACAGTACCAGGCTGGACAGGTTTCCACACAATGCTACAAAGTGATGCCACTCTACCTAAGTCAGCACTGTATTATCTTCCAGTCATTGAGGCTTCACCGACAGAGATGTCAACAGTTAACACTATTCTGAAGCGAAGTGTTGAACTTGCTGATCAGCTAGAACTGGACCATGTAGTGTTAGTTTTTGACCAAGCTATATATGCCAAAGCTCAGCAAATCCGCTGGAAAGATGATGAGTTGACAAAGCGTCTTGTGGTTAGACTAGGTGAGTTTCATACATGCATGTCCTTCCTAGGCATTTTAGCCATCATCTGCCAAAAACGTGAACGATGCAAGGTACAAATCATTTTGTACGGCATCATCAGCTTTGCCAGAACTGTCCATTCCCCCAACAAGTGATGCTCTCCACCAACATTGCAAAAGGGCAAACTACCAAGCAGCAGTGATGAGACGTTCTCTGACTAGTAGGATGTGTGCTCCTTCACCCATTGGCAATGGATGGGGCATGGAGGATGGGGAGTTAACAGTAACATGGATGACTAGAAATCCTGCCCCTGATAGTGTGTTGCAGGTAGTCCACTGTAATTGTAAAAAAAGCAAATGTGAAACTGGAAGATGTTCATGCATGTCTGCAAAACTGTCTTGCACTGATTTATGTCACTGCCAGGACTGTGAAAATGTGTCAAAGGAAACAGAAGAAAGAGGTACATGGGATGATGACTCTGATGAAAGTGATAGGGATGAGTAACCCAACATGTTACTATGTAGGCCTACTACTTGTTTTGTTCAAGAATTATTAAATTGTTAAAGAATTGCCACACTGCCTACATCCAGTTAAATGCAATGCATAAATGCAAACAGCACAGACTACTTACACAGCCAACAGAAGGTTTTATTGTGATGCATTTGTATGCTATTTTGTATTTTCATAATTTCCTTGGCGGGGGGGGGGTGTATAAGTGACAGATGCTGTGACACTTTGTGGTACTTGAATAAATGTTTCATACCATATGTTGTAATAATTCTGACCTCTAGTACTTTAATTTTTAGTCTTGTCCATTTTTTGCATTATTCCAATTTAGGGGGCGTGGTAACATTTTGATAGATTTTCTGCCATTTTGGTCCAAGGTGCCCTGATTTTCTTTTCTACCTTTCATTACACAGTAGGTTGAGACATTTTCTATGTATGAAACATAAGCTTTTGGCACAATTTACTGTGGAGGTTTCATTGTACTGTGTGGCAAACACTTAAGTTGAAGCATATTCTTTAACAAATATGCTACATTTCATGATCTAAATTCACATATGAGTAAACTAAAGGCACCAATACTTGTTTCAGATGTTAAGTATATGCATTTTAGCATTTATGACATTTGAGAAAGATTTTGTGTTGCCAAAAACACATTTTACAAGCAAAAACAGCAGCACAAGATTTTCGTTTTTTGGTTATAAACTGTTTATACATTTCTGGCTTGTGACAAAATACTGCAGGATATTATGAGTAGAACTTTTAACCCAAAGTCCAGAAGGGTATTGTCTATGAAAAAATGCATTGAATGAGTAGTGCCCATGACATGGGAACGAAACTCATTTTCTAAGCACTTTTTCATGGGTCCCAACACGGCCTAAACACAGAACAGGAAGTGTCGTGAAACGTGAAACGTAAAATAGGAATAATTTCTTTAAACTGAACTACTTAAACCCATTATTAGCCACTTACTGAAGTCAAAATATTGTTAGAATGTGAACATAACCAACAAAAATGTAATGAAACTTTTTTTTAATGATTTATTTTATTTTTTATTTGTAAACGTGCATCCAGCATCCACCAGAGGGTGCTGTAGCACCCCAAGCACCCCTACTCCCCACAGGGGTTCCTCTGCCTTTCCGACATGCTGCCACTCCGAACGTTAACTTCCATTATTCGGACTGGCGGTCGTTCACCTTAGAAGCCGCAATGCCGACCTTAGGTTTAGGCGTGGGGGTGGGAGAGGTTAGGTTTTGGGTTAGGGTCTGGGGGAGGTTAGGTTTAGGCATGGGGGGAGGTTAGGTTTGGCGTGGGGGCTGGGAGAGGTTAGTGAAAAACGGGGAATATAGACCGGACCCCCTTTCTGAGTGCCGATATTTCGGAGTGGCAGAACGTCGGAGTGGCAGCACGTCGGAGTGGCAGCATGTAACCCTTCCCACGGCCGGTTACATGCTGCCACTCCGACGTGCTGCCACTCCGACGTTCTGCCACTCCGAAATATCGGCATTCCGAAAGGGGGTCTATATTCCCCGTTTTTCACTAACCTCTCCCAGCCCCCACGCCAAACCTAACCTCCCCCCATGCCTAAACCTAACCTCCCCCAGACCCTAACCCAAAACCTAACCTCTCCCACCCCCACGCCTAAACCTAAGGTCGGCATTGCGGCTTCTAAGGTGAACGACCGCCAGTCCGAATAATGGAAGTTAACGTTCGGAGTGGCAGCATGTCGGAAAGGCAGAGGAACCCCCCACGGCCTTGCTCCAGTTCACATAACAGACAGGAGTGCTGCTGTGTGCTTTGGCTCGATCTTCATGTTGACCCTGAACTGCTTAAAGGCCTCACTCAGCCTGCAGGTGCCTTCACTGACCACACCTGGCATATGACTGAAGAAACTGGGAAGTGAAATTAATACAATTTGTTAAGTCCAGCTAATTCAATTGAGCAGCTAGACTCAAGAGGCTATAACAATAGGCCCCTTTTGACCGCATGGTACATTTCAAAACGCCTCACCTCACCTTTTTTGGCTTTGCATTGGTCAGAGGGAATCGACGCTAACGGTAGCTAGCTACCAGTTTAGTTTATCCTCTTGCGTGTCGGATTTCCCAAACTCTCCAGTGTTCTCAGCAGTCTTTTGTCTTGCTGCCTTCAGCCTATTCTGAAATAACATCTGTCTCCTTGCAAAGGTCTTTAAAGACACACCAAGGATGAATGCCATCAAAATTAGGCTTCAGTTGCAGAGAAAGGCAGTTCGAACAAATTATCTTTAAGGAACGAGGAAAATGCTAAATATCAAGTTTCATTGATATGCAAAATAGTAAAGGTTTCTCTCTCAAGTGCCCTCTCTCTTGCTGTCTCAGCTCTTCATGTGCACCAGCACTTTATGCTTCTGACCCTCATAAGCCCTCACTGTAATTCTTCACAAAGGACCAAGAATCTCTATAGCACTTAACAAACGAATGCTAGTGGAACTCTAATTCCAATATGGAGGTAACTTGTAGGGGTGAGCTATAAACCTTGCATTTAATTCTGATAGAAATTATATGGATTCAATGACTGGACTAGGAATGTGTTATACTAAGATGAGGAAAGTTTGACACAATTAACATTAATGCAAACGTAAAGCTGTAAATGTGTCTTTTTATTTGTAAACAAATGATAAAAAAAAGAAACATCATCCATAGAGAAATAACAATTGGGGGGAAACAAGCTTTGTGGAAATATTTCTGAGAGCAAACGTATTGTGGGAAGCCAGAGTCTGTCAGTCTGATGACTAATATGACTCTAGGAGAGATGGCCGATATGTCGCTGTAGAGCGGACGCCCCGCCCCTTCCGTCATTGTTTACAGTCCGACGACATCTCAATGCAGCTATTTATTATTATGATTATGATTATGATTATTATTATTATTATTATTATTAGCCAAAATGTCATCTGGATCTACAATCGATCAGCTCCAACTCCATTCTCGCATCAATTGGACTGTAAACAATAACCATGGCGCACGGAAGCTGAAGTCTTGATGTGGCTATCCACTATGCAGCAGAAACCCCAAAATATCGTCCGTCTGTCCCAGAGTCATTGGTCGTCAGACTGATAGACTGGGTGCCCAGATTCACGTATTGTTAGCTTTATAAAAATAGAAGAGCATTGGCATCTCATGAAGTTACTGTACAGATAGATAATTTACAATAATACAATAATCACGATAATCTGATGAATTAGTTAATTATTGATGATGACATTATGGGTCTGGTTGGACGGAGAATTTCCAATAACCAAAGACTCAGATCCAGGTGCCAGTGATGGGGTCATTTTACTTTCACTTCATTCATTAGAAAATGTAAATAGGCACAAGCATTACCACACAATTACTTTTCAAATCCATTGGATTAATACACTGACGAAAATTTTAGACCAAAGGTGTTTTCAATTTCAAGATATATTCAAGGTATTTTGTACATATTTGTACATATTTACTGAATGCACAAATGCACACACAAATGCAACAACATGTTTTCGCACATGCATCAAGTGCATACATATGCACAGATGCACATGCACTCCCAGAAACAAACATAAATACACACTCTGAAATATACAAACAGACATTGTTCCATGGAGAGGGGAAAGGAGGGTGTGGTTCCCCCAGCAGAGTGGATTGAATGAGCTCTTGCACTCTTCCAAGTGGAATAAAAGCCATCATTTCAAATCCTGCTAATCCATAATCCTACTGGTCCTTCATCGGCCCCATTAGTCCAACTGCAAGCCCTGGCCGACAATGCATAGGTCCGGGTGTGATGCAGAGCGTGGTGTAGCTCTGAGATCTGATTGGATAGTCCACAGTTCATCCATCATGGTTGGTTCATCCTCCAGCCTATGAGAATGAAGGGAAGATGTGGTCATGACGAGAGATTAGGGAGGTGGGCCGGGCCAGGTGAATCTGTGCCTGTTAGTGTGCGTCAACAAGATTAACCAGCTCTCAAGTAAGATGGTAGTTATGATGAGCTGTTTTCAGCATAATGGAACATAAGATATTAGATGTTCAAACCCCTCATTTTAGATTAGGAACACTCATTTGGGGAAATTCATCTGAAGTCAAATTTATTGTAGGTTTGATGAGCTGAATAATAATCAGATGAATAACTGTCACACAGTCAATTGAAAAAGGCAAACCCTAATCTGATTCCTGTGAGAAGGGAGAGTGTTTGTTACTGATTATAAATTGGTGCAGTATTACTGAAAACATCAGCCGATCCAGTACATTGTGAAGATTTACTGAGATTATCATTATTGTGACCAAAAGCTCTTGATTTCACTTGAGTTAAAAAGTCAAGACATGACATCATGACAATCAAATAACAACATTTTCAAATCAGTGCGGTCTCAGTAAATATTACAAACAAGATATTTGTGGCAACTGGCAACTATGTTTGTGTATACATATAGTCATGTCACAGTCATGTTAACCACACAGATTTTGTTATGTGTACTATAAATTTAGTCAGATGGATTAATTTTATGTGACATTATCTATTCACCTTTGTAGCTATGATCGATCAAGGCTTTGATTGATTTATCTCAATGTTTTGGGAAAAATGAACAGTGTCTGCCTAGATAATTTTGACAAAAAACAAGTACAAACAAAAATAAGTCATGTGTATTTTTGTCAGCCATTTTTTGAGAGACAGAGAGCAAAACAGTGAGATTATTAGAGTGGCCATGAATCATTTTCTGAGTGAACTGTGAACAGCCTAACAGATCATTATGAACCTGTGTAGTATTTATCTTCCGCTGCAGATTGTTTGAATGGGATACTTTATCATAGAAAACTCACCCTTGTGTATTTATTGCTGGCTCACTCCCACAAGTCTGAGCCACTGAGACGCGAGGTGATCGTGGAGGCATACTCTGGCTGGGCCTTCGCTCTGAATGGCTGCGGCGGATGAAAGGTCGAGGAGATACTGATACAACAGATACAGGAAACCTGCCACGATTCCCCCAGGGACGTGGGAGGACAGAGACCCCCGTAGAGGTCCATGCTTGGGGGGGTCGGGGCTGGGCTTCAAACAGAGATGGAGATGCAGGGCAGAAAACAGAACGTGCATTACTGATCAACCGAGAAATAGATGATTCTTCACTGCTGTTCTCTCTTGACCACCGTTGTACTTTCGGTGATGCTGGTGGAGACGGTGCCTTGAAAGAGTAGGAGGAGGCTGAACCTGAGTTGAAAATGTTGTGCCTTGCAACAGGTGGGCTAGGTAGTCTCCTCTGCACTGCTGGTGAGGTGGGGAGTTTCCGGCTAATAGGGGGACTGGTTGAACAGGTAGAAGTAGAAGAAGAAGTAGAAGTAGACGTAGGCTGCCTTCTGAAGGTGAGGGGACTGGGAAGTCTTCGGTGTAACCTGCTTGGAGTAGAAGGTGTGGATGGTAGCATCCGTGCCTTAGACATCGGTGGGGTGGCAGGTGGTTGGCTACTGACTGCTGAAGAAGGAGGCACTGTAGACACTGTAGTGTTAGGTCCAGCCACTGGAGGGCCTCCACCATCTTGTTCCTTTGTTGAGTCTGCTCGACTGGGAGATGGTAGGTGTATGACCTTTCTGGCTTGCTTGTAGAGAGAGACGGCCTTTTGTTTTTCTGGATCGATCTCTGGCTGAACATCTGGTGGGTTGCTCTTTGACTGAGCAGAAGTGTCTCGTTGGTCAGCCCTATGGGAAATGACCTTGGAACCTTGTGGCAGACTCCCTTTGCTTGGCAGCACTGACACAGACTGAACAGAGGCCCTCAGTCGCTGGCGTTGCGATACCACAGCCCTCTTTGTAAGAGGTGACATTCCCCCTTTTGTAGTCCCATCATTTGCTACACCAGCTGGAGGACTCTGGGCACCTTCAAAGGAATTGTCCAGTAATACTTCCGGTGGAGGTGGAGGAAGACTATCCACATCTAAATCATCGGTTTTGTCAGATGATGTGGATTCACGTCTACAGCTGCTTATCCCAGCACTAAGCACGGCTTCTACATTTCCTAAACCAGGTAACACAGGAACACCACACTTCCGCACACCTTTGAGAGGCCCCAAAAGCCTGTGACCCTCTTGTTCCTCTATACTTTGACTGAACGTGTCGATCAGTTTTTTGACCGAATTCCTGCCTCTGGAAAGGCCTGAAGATGGCCGTGATGATAAAGGAGGGCTCGGGGGTGGGGTGGCTCTCATAGGTCCCTTGGATGTTTTCTTATTTCGCTTTTTCTTATCTTCCATATCACCGGTCACATCCTGTTCTTTACTGCTGCGCCCCATAAGGCCTGCCTTGTCTTTAACTGGTTGAGGATTGTTGTTCCTCTCTAGCGACGGGCATATACGATTTATTGCTGGGGATTGTGCTGGAGAGTTTCCTTGTGTTTGTTTAGATGTAATGATTGCAGTGTTTCCTCCTGGCCTGCCTTTGCTCATCCTATCTAGCCGCTGACTTAAGGCCTTCTGGGTTCTTTCCAATTCAAGCAGAGTGGGATCTTCAGCTTTGCTCCGCAGAGACTCCGCTGAGCGAGAGCGGGAGGTCTTCTTCACTACCCGCTGAAGAGGTGCTGCTGTCTGAGGTCTCTTTGGGGCTTGTTCCTCATCTGTCCATTGGCGTCTACTGGTTTTTGGGCTGTCCATTCTTTTGGCTTTGCCACTAGCATGCAGCGACGGGACAAACTGTATCCTGCCACTTATAGCGTCTTTCATTTTCAAAGTCATTTCTACATTTCGAGGGTTCTCTATGCGCTTCGATGGTAGGCGTCGATGCTGTTGGTCAGGCTGAACAGGCGAAGAATGTGAGCGCATTCTAAATCCCACGGGCGTGTCTCCGGCGCCTCCAACCATCTCATCATCATCGTAATCTTCCTCACCATCATCTAAGGAGACTGATCCCAGCAGTGACTCTGAGTCTTTTTGTTCCTGAGCCATGAGGGTGCATGTAGAATCAATTGAGTTGAGGGAGACACTAGGACTCATTTGGCCTGTAAGCTTTCGCCTTGAGGCTCCTTGCCTCATATGCATGCTGTTGTATCCCAGGGGACTACAAGGAGTGGTTCTATTTGTACCGGTGGACTCACAACTCTCTCGTCTATGGCGTCTTTCAGATCCAGCGAGGGATTCACTTTCAGCCCCTATACCACTGTCCTCACTGAAGAGAGCAGAATCCTCTGGCCCAGGCTTCCGTAGCGAGGCACTTTCAATGCGAGTCAAGAGTCGCATTAGCCTGGTCTCTACTGCATGCTTGACTTTGAGTTTCTCCTCTAAAAGCTCTGAGACGGAGGCAAAGTACTCCACTGCCTCCTCCAAAGCAGAGTCCCCTATTCCGCCCACAGTCTGGCCCACATTCCACATTCTCTGTGTGGTATATTGAAGCAGCTGCTGCAACAAATCCGGCGGGGGCTCAAAATGAACAGAGCCAGACTTCAGAGGTGGAGAAGATGAGAGGTTTTTCATTTGGCTTGGCCAAGTAAGATGTTCTCCATATTCTTTCAGAAGTTTATCTCCTTCATCTGCCATTTCTTCCAGCCCCCGAATGATTCCCTCATAGCGTAGAGTCATGAAAGCAACCATAGGCTGCACAGACACCTGAGTTTCGGTTGCTTGCTCCAAAAGTCCTAGTAGAATGTCATATTTATTTATGCTAGGATTCAAAAAGGCATAAGCGGCTTGGTGAGCCTTTACCAAAGGTTCTGGGAAGTCCACTTTCTCCTCTGAGAGTGGGGCTTTCTTTTCCTTCTCTTTCTTTTTCACAGGTTTAATACCTCTATTATTTTTCTTTGGCTTCCTGCCAGACTTTTTGTCTGTCATATCCTGCTTGTGCCCATGTTTCTCTTTTACCTGTGTCACTGTGTTGTTGTCGTCCATTCCTTGACTTCCCAATTTATCCAAGTTGACCACCTCTGCGGCCAGCTCAGATGCAGAAGATATCTTTTTTTGCTGTGTCAAATGAGCCTCCCTTTGCAATGAGTGGGTTTGCCCGGGTGCCTTCCTCTCCTTTGTATCCCCATGTGTTGATGTGGCATCCCGGCTTCCTCCGTCTTCAGATGGAGACTCTCTTGGACCTTCTTGGGTCGCAGGCAGTAGCATTCTGCTCCTCCTGAAGGAACCCTGAATCCCCAAATGATTACCCTTAGATGGTGAGCAGCCCATTTCAGATGCGTCAAATAGTTGATGTTTATGTCCTCTTAGTCCCACCAATACAGCAGTGGAGAATGTGCCATAAATGATTCAAAAACAAAGGCCAGGGTGGCTGAGGTTGTCGAGTCTAACAAGCTAAAGAGTTTCATGAGCACGATACCTAAAACAAAATATTGATAAATCCAAAAAGGCCAAATAAATCCACAGACGAGTGGTCATTATGATATAGTTCCTGGTCGCGTGCTCTGAGACACTTTCTTCTCTGTATACCTCGCAAAGGACAAGCAGCTGAAAGGATTAGTGAGGCTTTGAGCTGTGCACATATGTCACGTTAAAGCACACCTCACCTACTGGTAAGACCCTAAGCTCATTTAGCTAATGAGGGCTTTTTATAGCCTGCACAACTATATCTCCCTATTTAGACCTTTGGACCATTTACTGCCAAAAGCAAAACATTGAACAACAGAAATATTGTTCAACATACTGTATACATTCAGTAATGACATTGAAAGTGTTTCCGGTAGTTGTTACAGTAGTTCAAATGTATTATTTTCCCTGTAGAGAACATTCTCCAATACTTGCCCTTTCAAAGTTAAGCTATCATCAACCGTTTGGAGTAATAAAGGGAAGAATCATTACATCATCATTCACAGATTGACAGACATATACTGTAAAAGAGAGAAGAAGAGCATGAATGAGAGAGAGAAAGGAAAATCGACATATAATTATACATTGGCTAGTTATGATGAATATATCTTTGTTATTGTGACATGATTTCACATGGATGACATAAAGCAACAAAAAAAAAAGTCCTGTAAAATATCAGAATCATTATCCACTTTCCACTTTATATATATCTATATCTATATATCTATATCTATCATATATATATATACATATATATATATATATATATATATATATATATATATATATATATATATATATATATATATATATATATATATATATATACATATATATATATATATATATATATATATATATATATATATGTGTGTGTGTGTGTGTGTGTGTGTGTGTGTGTGTGTGTGTGTGTGTGTTGTGCAGACAGCAGTGTCTGTGCAAGATATTAATGTCTGAGTATCATACCCTGCACTGAAAGTGGAGAATGTGTATGGATAATGCAAGTGTGATGATAATATGAATGAGTAGAGTTAGGAAAAAATACAATTATGTTGTTGTTGTTGTTGTTGTTGTTGTTGTTGTTGTTGTTGTTGTTGTTGTTTGCAAATCCCAGAGACATGGTGACTATACTATTGTATAACCTGCCGGCTGATTACTGAAGACCTCAATCAACAGGTAAAGCCATCATCCATAATACACAATTAAAATGCTTCACAGTCATTGAAAGACAGTCACAGTTCTCATCAGAATTTTCTAAATAAAATCAATATTGACATATCCTATACTTACTTCCAAAATTGTAATAAAAAAATACATGTATAAGGGGAAATCTATAAATGAAAATAAAACTGTAGTCTATAACAATACACCAACAAAATCTATTTATTTGGCAAGGGAACAGAAGTTAGAATTACACTTGCGTACAAGCACAAAAGGTATGTTGAATGCTGTTTTACATTACTAGCTCGCCCTGCAGCCTGTCATGGCCTCGCCTGCACTATTGGCATGCACGGGTGTGTGTGTGGGTTACATCCATCGTCTTATGACATCACTGATGACATCATCAGTGTCTTATGACATCACTGATGACATCATCCATCATCAGTGACTTATGCACAATGCACAATTGCTCAAGTGACATCACTGATGACATCACTTATTACATGATCAGTGATTTATGACATCATCAGTGGGTATATAGTTAGATTCCAGTGTTGAAATTAAGAGAGATTAAGGTCAACACACACACACACACACACACACACACACACACACACACACACACACACACACACACCTTCTTTTTGCATGCAGCTGTTAGGCCAGGTTGTGTATTCTATTATTTTGCAGGCATGTTGTTCCATTGTGATTCTCAGAAGAGACAGAATGGAGACAAAGACCATCTGGCCTTACGCTGGAAGGCCCTAGTGAAAGTATAAAAGGAAGAAGGTTTCACGTTCCGTCACCTTTGTTCAATGTACTTTTGTTGGAATAAAACAAGTTATTGCTACATAAGCTAACTTTAGCTTAGGATATCATGGTGCTACACGTTAATGAGAGCTATCTGGCTTAAACATTCAGTTTTTTTAAGCTGTTAGAAATGCTCTATCATGTGCATTTTGATTTGATTTTATTTGATTTTATTTTATTTTATTTGACGGTTACAAATTGAAATACAGTGTACTAAACAAAGTACAGACACGGATCTCAAGGAATAACATCAAGGATAAAGCACAATAAAGTCAAGACTTATTTCCATTGTGGTCCTTGGTCTAAAACAGGTAGATATAAAAAACAACAACTACAAAAACATGAAATAATTAACAGAAGCATTCAATACAGTATGATTTATGCAATGAGAGATAAAAAACATACATATCAAAATACACAAAAGAAGCTGTACATCAGAGCTTAGGCAAGGACTTGTTCAAGAAGCCACAATTTTACCTTCTTCTTGAAAACACCTTGGCTGCTTGTACACTTTAAGTGGAGGGGCAACATGTTCCAATTTTTAGCCCAGATAAATTTAAAAGAGCACTTACCTAGGTTTGTTTTAAAGCCAGGTAGACGTAAGTCAGCAGTACTGGCTCTAGTGTTGTGGGAGTGTGTATCTCCACTCCTCTGAAAGTGATTGCTAAGATATTCAGGGACTCTGTTGTTATAGATGTTATGGACAATGTTAAGTTGGAGCTGGACATATCTAGCATCCATTTTCTTCAGGAACTGAACAGCTGGAACTCAATTGTGGACTAGCACCTTAAAGGGACTTTGTTCGCACCCTTTGCCTAATTTGGGCAGATGGAAAGATGCCAATATTCCTTAATTTGTTTACTTTTTGGAGTGTTGAATCAGAGTCTGTGGGAAGGTCTAGAATGACTTGTCCAAAAACAGCAGAATTAATGGTCATTACTGAATTACGTGATGTAATCACCAAACCGTCCAAAGAGATATCTGACAGTACTTTGTCCATGCTGGTGCCTGAGAAGATGCGTATATTATTCAGGTAAGCCTGCCTACTTACGTCTTCCTTTTTCTTGCAGAGGATCATGTAGCATTTGGGGGAAAAATGACAGAAAATGATGCCAAAGTTGCAGACAACAATGGCACACGCCTGGACAACTGAGCGCTGCTGAATTTTGGTCACATATATAGGGATAAAACAGATCCAGACAAAAAGATAAATGATCATACTGAGGTTGATATAGCATGTTTCATTGAAGCGTTGGGGAACCCTTCTACCTTTGACGGCAAGGATGAAGCAGACGGCAGCAAGAAGAGCAATGTAACTTAGCATCATGCCAAAGCCCCAGTTAGATCCTTCATTGCACTGTAATTCAATGTCCATGGTTTGTCTCTTGATGCGCTCCTCAAGCTTTGGAGAATCAAAGATCAACCACAAGATGCAGATAAGCCCTTGAATGGCTGTACCACAGACAATGATGGCACGGGGTTTATAAAATTTGTCCAGCATATACTGCTGATTTCTGTCCATAAGGAATGCAAGGAATGTACGAAAAGCTTTGACTAAGATGCAAGAGACAGTCAGTGTGAAGCCAAGTCCATACATGCTTTGACGAAATCTGCAAATGTGATCGTTGGGCCTGCCGACAAACAAGACTACTGCACCAAAGCTCACCACCAGCCCAGCTATCATTGCATAACAGAGTTTTCCACCTGCAACTTTGAAAACCACACTTTGACGACCATATAGAAAAACAATCAGAACACAAAATAGCAGCATACATCCTATCCCAGTAACAACAAGCAAGGAAATAGCAAATGGTTCATCCCATCTGAAGTAGGTTTCTGTCCTTGGCCGACATTCAGTCCAACCTCTCAAAGACCAGGTTCCATTTGGACATATCAGGCAGTGTTGAAGGTCTGTACAAAAGATGTTTATATATGAGAGCCAACATTTTCATCTGCATGCAAAAAGACAGAACACGAAGCAGCAAAGAATGGAAAAGACTCACTTGAAACATTGGTATATGTTCCCTCTTCACACTCGCTACAGTTGTAGCAGCAGTATATCATGGAGATTTTCTTTGATGTTCCAGGGGGGCAGGATTCAGAGCATTTTGACTCAGGAATCTAACAAAAACATTTTTATTTTATTAACTTTTATCAAATCCCACTGTAACATGAAATGGAAGCAGGCATTACCTTACCGTTTTGTTTGGAGTTCCCCATTCTATACTTGCGGCATGGATCTCCACGACACTTTTCATCACGTTATACTCTCCAATAACTTCAAAATGCCTCCCATCTCTCCTCCTCACCCAGTTGATCAAGTCATAGCCATTTGCAAAGTTACCATTTTCATCAAAGAAAAACTGCCTTTTCTCAAGGGTGAAATTAACCTTCTTCAGTTCTTGGAGAAGCTGAAACAAATTAGAGCGTAAGTGGCACATCAAATGTCATTAAAATAGACTTGTACAATCTAGAACTGAATATGTAAATTGTAATTATAAGAAACAACTTACTTTCCAAGGTGGAAAGTTTCTCTCTCCTGAACAAATAGAGTGATTGCATTTGAGAAGAGCTCGTAGGGCATAAGCAATTGACCATGCAGCCACGCCATGCCATGCCATGCCCAAATCTACCACATGTGTCAGAAAATCATCGTTTGCTTTCTGAGGGTCAGGCAGCTTGCAGGCAAACTCTGATTTCAACTTCAGAGAGTCTGGCAAATGACACTCGACAGCAGGTTTCCTATTGAGGCAGTCCGTGTGTTTTTGTACATCTGGAGAACACCCAAACCTGATGTCTTTGTACTCCTCAATGAACCTATTGACCGCACCTGGGCCTGCTGTAAGATTGTTTAGGAATTGCTTGAACCCTGGGTTTGGACCTGACATGAACCTAAACCCAAAGATATCTCCAATCATATTGATCCCTTTCATTGTAGCCAAACGGTGAGACGTGGACCAGGAATCGCTGGCAATCCAGGTCCTGGAGATCCCCTTCCTCATCATCACCTCAAACAGCTTTTCAACCAGCTCCCGCTTCAGGATGAGCAGGACCACCTGGGCTTTAGAGGACTGGATTTGCTGTGCTACCTCTTGGATCTGCTGTTCGCTGCCACTGTGGCCCAGGTAATGAGGAAGGACTTTGTGAAAGGCAGCACACACATTTACATCTTGAGCATCTTTTAGGAAACTCTGGAGAGCCGTCCTCCCATACTCATCATCCCCTGACACCACACCCACCCAGTTCCACCCAAAGTGTGCTATGAGCTGGGCCATGGCCCGGGTCTGGTGTACATCACTAGGTATGGTGCGCAAGAAGGATGGGAAACGTATCTTATCATCAAGAGTTGCTGCAGACGATGTGGTGCTTATCTGCAAGGAAGAAGAAAGTGTGAAGACTTGTGGTTGGTTCATCTAATTTGTACGTTGCTTACACAAAATGCAATTACAATGTCGTATATGCTCACCTGAGGGACCAGATTGAGAGCCAGAAGCCTGGCCACAGCAATGGATACTTCTGAGTAAGTTCCCCCGATGATGGCCTTCACTAATGGGCGCTCTATAAGGTCACACTGGACTGAAATGGTATTGTTGATGGATAACAGGTGCACAACACTTTGGATGGCCTTGATTGGATCTGAGCATGTATCACAGATAACATACCCAAGGTGAATGCCAGGAAGAAAGCCAGATTCATTGATTGTATCAATAGTGTGGATGATAGCCAAGGTCCGCACGAATGATCGTAAATCAAACCTAGATGGAGGGGGGGGAAATCAATTAGAATTGACAGTATTTCGTAACAGTGTTTCTCTCTAGTGGTTTATATCCACAAACTATGAGAGCCCTCTCAGAGAGCTCTTATCTTAGCCTACAATTCCTTAGCAAGGAGTCCCAGTTTAGGATTGCCTGGGGCCAGACACTCCACGGAGTTGAGTTTGGCTGCTCTTGGTCTGGCCTCGATCATGGCTTTTTTCTGGTTTCACCAGCGATTCACCAATCAGCGTCGAGGGGGACTAACGATTGACCAATCAGCGTTAATAAACAGCCCAATGGGCGGGACTAAGCTGTTGTCAAGACTGCACCGAGGTTAATAACAAATATGGCTTTGGCCACTGCCTGCTATCGAGGCCGATTTGAACTGATTAAAAGTACCAATTACTTTCAAATCCGAAGGGCACACTGCTTGGAGGGAATTCTTTCAAAGGGGAGATGTATTTCTTTTCCGTCTGCCTGACTGGAGTAACAAGATTCAGGCCGATCGATATATTGGCAGTGGTGGCCCAACGGTTAGAGAAGCGAGCTCATGACCGGAAGGTTGTCGGTTCAATCCTCGGGACCGACAGGATAAATCTGGGGGGTGGGGAAAGTGAAAAGGCAGTGCTTGCCCCTCCCTCATTACCACCACTGAGGTGCCCTTGAGCAAGGCCCTTAACCCCAACCGCTCCAGTGGAGCTGCTCAGTGGCCAGCAGGTCAGACTGTGGTTGTACTGGTCAGCTTCCAGGTATGAATGTGTGTGTGAATGTGAACAGGGCACTCCTGAAAAAGAGAGCATTGCTCTCAGTGAGACTCCTCTGAATAAATAAAGGTTTATATATATATATATACATATATATATATACAGTATATATATATATATATATACCGGTATATATAGTCTCTAGTGATTGGTTGGAATTGCCCTGGGGGGGATCGTTACATCTCTATATCTATATCATAGCTGCTGTTGTGTCAGTGCATAATGCGACCAGCAGGGGGAATTAAATACTGTAGGTAACGTCACAATAAAAGGCTGTGAAGGAGCTGTGATTGTTCGTGTCATTGTTCTACTACAGTATGTGGTTGCATAAACCTAAATTGTCACTGCTACACTGTTTGGTGTTGCTAAATATCCCAACATTGTGATAACTTTATAACTGAACAAAGAATTCATAACAATAACAATAACAATAGCATTAATGTGTCTTTTCTGTAGCTTTCAGCCATTTCTCCTCTCCTGAAGAAACTCCTAAGCAACTAAAAGTCCTCCTCTCTACTCTGAACAGTTTTCCACCTTAGTGCTCTCTTAAGGGCTAAGGTGCTTTGTGAATAGCTTTTATCTTTCTATTAGACAAAAATCATTATCACTCTCATAGTTTCTAATTGGCTTTGTAGATACAGCCCCAGGACTAAATGTGATATTAATTTAAATCTGTGATCATTTAAAGAATAGGAGACTTACGCCACAATCACACTTGCCAATAAAGCTGTCAAATACATTTATATCTGCAGGATAGTCTAGGCTTTTACATACAGTATGTCATATCAATTATCATTATGGAATCTAGTCCAGAAATAACCAAATTGATTTGTTTGTGAAAATAACTGAAATTGGTGTATCTTCCCTATCAATAGAGTCCTGCAGGGAAGGATTTTTGTAGGCTTAACCAGAAATCGCCACCATTTTGGTTCATCAGGAGAAAAGTCTATGGGGTTTTGGAATGAGGATTTCACTTAAATGCATAAAATAAGGTCTGTGGTTAACAAAAGTTTATGGGAACGTGAATTTGGGTTCAGCAGGATAATCTTTACAAATCACTTTTATGCCTTTTGAAGCGTTTTCTAAAAATCACATTTGTGTAGATTATCCTGCTGATCCCATTCACGCTCCCATAAACTTTTGTTAACCACAGACCTTATTTTATGCATATAAGTGAAATCCCCATTCTAAAACCCCATTCACTTTTCCCCTGACGAACCACCCGGAAGTATACTTCCGGACTCATTCCTGCGGTGCTCTATAGCAGTGGTCCCCAACCACTGGGCCGCGGACCGGTACCGGGCCGCAACGCATTTGGTGCCGGTCCAGCCGTTTTTTTTTTTATATATAAACATAGGCTATAATATTAAAGGCTGTGTGTGGTAGTTGAAACATAGTTTCAAGTTGACATTTATTTATGTCTGTAGTTTAAACAAAAACATAAATACTGTAGGCTACATAAATGGAAATGTTTGATCATTAATATCTACTTTTAGAAATGATATAGGGTGAAATCAAATCACTGTGCATAATTGTGAAAGTATCTTTATTGACAGATGAAAAGGCAGTTATTTACCCATTGTCACCACCTGGTGAGTAAATATATATGTAACTAAAACCATTAAAATTGACAACCGGTCCGCGACTTTTTTCCCATGTATCTACCGGCCCTTGACACAAACAAGGTTGGGAACCCCTGCTCTATAGTATAGAGTATATAGTATAGAGCAAGAGCACTAGCCTATAGAGTCTATAGGCTAGTATCAGAATACAAGGTACAGTGTTGTAGGCTACTTTTTGCCACTGCTCCTGTACCTTTCGTTCTCTATACAATAGGCTACATTGGGTATAAACGTTGAAGTATGAACTGGTATCAACTTACTCTGTGCAGTTGAATCTCCCTGGCTGGATTCGCTTGTCCAGGGTCTCCACTTTAGCATGGCAGGGGCTTAACACTCCAATTACAATGTCCCCTGGACTTCTTGCCCCACATGTAGACTCAGAGTAATCACAGGAGGACCCCAAGTCCAAGAGAAGACTGACAATAAGTATGTGCCACTTCACCCAAGGTAACATTATCTCGATTCACTCTGTCCTCTCACTATAAAACCCGCCCGTTCCACTCCCCCTGCTCCCTGGTTATCCGATCCTCTCCGCACTCACCGCACCCAACTTAGATCAGCCGAAAGAACCTGGAAGAAAACCCTCAACCCCATTCATCTCTCAGCCTACCACCTCACTCTTTCAAACTTCACCTCTGCAGTCTCCAAAGCAAAAACCTCTCTCTCATTTCAACAATTCAGTCCTCTGCCTCCAACCCCAGGAAACTTTTCTCCACTTTCTCCTCCCTCCTCAATCCCCCCTCCCCCCCCCCCCTCCCCCCTCACCGCAGATGACTTTCTAACCTTTTTCACTAAGAAAATTGCAGACATCAGCTCGTCCTTCCCCCCTCCTGTCCCTCACAACACGTCTCCTTTCTCAACTTCGAATACTTCATCCTCCCCTCTCAGTTTCCATTCCTTCTCTCCCCTCACCTCTGTAAAAGTACTACAACTGATCAATTCCCACCGTGCCACCTCCTGCCCCCTAGACCCCATCCCCTCCTCTCTTCTACAGTCTATCTCTCCTGACATATTGCCCTTCCTCACCACTCTCATCAACTCCTCTCTGTCCTCTGGTACTTTTCCGTCGGCCCTGAAAACTGCTAGGGTCCGACCCCTTCTCAAAAAACCATCCCTTGACCCCAACACCATCCACAACTACCGTCCCGTCTCTCTCCTATCCTTCATTTCCAAAACACTTGAACGCGCAGCCTCCGACCAACTATCTATCCATCTCTCCAACAACAACCTTTCCGATCCCCTACAATCCGGCTTCAAACCTGCTCACTCCACCGAAACTGCTCTCCTCTTGGTCACCAACGCCCTCCACTCTGCCAAAGCTTCATCCCTTTCCTCTGTTCTTATACTCCTTGACCTATCCGCTGCTTTCGACACCATCAACCATCATATTCTGCTTTCCACTCTCTCCGACTTGGGTATTACCGGCACTGCACTTTCCTGGTTCTCTTCTTATCTTTCTGAGCGCACTTTCCAGATGTCCTGGAGAGGGTCCCTTTCTAACCCCTGCACTCTTTCCACTGGTGTCCCCCAGGGCTCTGTTTTAGGTCCTTTCCTTTTCCTTCTATACATGAAATCACTTGGTCACATAATCTCATCCCATGGTTTCTCCTATCACTCTTATGCCGACGACACCCAACTTTACCTTTCCTTTCCCCCCTCTGACACTCTAATTGAAGCACGCATCTCTGCCTGTCTGAAAGACATTGGGGCCTGGATGGTTGCTCACCACCTCAAACTGAACTTAGAGAAAAAACAGAACTTCTCTTTCTCCCTGCCAAAGACTCTGACCGACCTCTCTATCACCATCAACAACTCCATAGTATCACCCTCCATAACAGCCAAGAACCTCGGAGTCATACTTGACAATCAATTATCCTTCTCCCCTTTCATTGCTGCCACCGCACGTTCCTGCCGCTTTGCCCTCTATAATATCAGAAAAATCCGTCCATTTCTCACCATAGAAGCATCACAACTCCTGGTTCAATCCCTTGTCATTCCCCGCCTTGATTACTGTAACGTTCTGCTTGCCGGTCTCCCTGCCTCCACTATCCAACCACTTCAACTCATTCAAAATGCTGCAGCCCGTTTGATTTTCAATCAAAACAAATTTTCCCATGTCACCCCCCTCTTCCGTCATCTACATTGGCTTCCCATCCTGGCTTGCCTTAAATTCAAGACCCTGGTTTTAGCCTACAAAGCAATCTACCAAACAGCCCCTCCATATTTACAGCCACTGGTCAGTTTCCAAACCTCCTACCGCTCCCTCCGCCCCTCCACTAGTGCAGGACGTCTCGCCCCTCCCTCCCTGCGCGGCCCTACAGGTGGCGCTCGCACAAGACTTTTTTCAGTTCTCGCCCCGACATGGTGGAATGAGCTCCCCCCTGCAGCTAGAATGGCCACATCTTTGCCCATATTTAAAAGAAAACTAAAAACTCATCTATTCACCATCCATTTTCCTATCTCTCCCTCTGCTGTTCATACACTGTAATAATCTGCACTCTTGATCACTTTTATCTATGCATATTTTTATCATGATCACATATTGTCTGTTTTAATCTATTTCCATTATTCTGCTATGTTTAATTGTGTGATGTATTTTAATCTGTTGTACGTCGCTTTGGATAAAAGCGTCTGCTAAATGACAATAAAGTAAAGTAAAAGTATTGTAACGGATCGGGTATCGTATTATGCAGGTAGCAAGCGTTTCTTTCACAGTGAGCCAAGAGGATATTGTCAACTTGCCAGTTCAAGCCTCTGTTTTATAGGCAGAGCTGCCGTCTTCACCACACCCTGCTCCTTATCAAGCCCAGTTCAATGGTGTGCAGATCAGGGGCTGTATCCACAAGTCATTGAAAATGTCTCCATAGGCCTCCAATCATTTTAAGAAAGTCGAACCTAATCGATACTAATTCCAGGACTGTATGCCTGCCATTCTCGTATCTCGAGAACCATAGGTTGCGTTGATGTCTCGTCATAGACGCTGGGGTAGCTGGCTGGGAGCGTGTTCAGGGTGGGGTAAATCCCCCGTTATAGTTAGCATTTAGCTGCTAGCCCAGCCCAGGCAGACACGATCGAAGATTTAACCCCCGCAGGAAACGCACATCTGAACAGACGTCTATGTACCTGCTCTAGAATCCCAAATCCTGTACTGTAGAGCCGCAGCACCGCCCATTGAGATATATGGGGGGTTTTACCCCACTCGCACACCAGCCGTAGTGGGCGTTCCCACACAGACCGACTGTATCTATTCGTTGTTTGTCCGATCGACTTCAAACTTGGTGCGTGTGCTGCTGGGAACCCGAGAAAGTGCAGTATCAAATTTTGTGCAGTTCGAACGGGGTGGGGGTGGGGGTGGGGGGGGTTGTGGCGGATGCTGGGGTTCAAGAGTGAGAGAGCATGATGTGAATGCAAGGGGGGAAGGGGAGGGAGGAGAATGGGCACTACACTACACTAGTAGTAAATGCACTACAATAGTAATAATCTTATATAATTGAAGATGTGGACTTTGTTTCAAGTTCTGTGTTCGGCCACATCTACACCGTTTTATGTGCGATCGGGCTGAAACCTTCAGGGTGTGTGTGACCTGACGGAACCGGATTTTTGATGTGATGTCATCAGTGATGTCATCAGTGATGATGTCATCAGTGATGATGTCAAAAGTGATGTTATAAGAGCGCATCAGTGATGCTGGTCTCATGCATTCATCACTCTCTATAGACGGCGAAGCTACATCATCATCATGTACTGGTCTAACAGAGCTGCCTACCCTGATGGTCCTACCTACTCCCCGGTCTGACGTGTGTCACTGTGATCAACGAACTGGCGTGCTCAACCCAACGTTTTAAAGGTGGTTACTGGGTGTGGGTGCCGATCCAAACATCTCAAAAATTAAATCAAAAACAGCACTCACAGATGTCTATAAAGTTTAGTAAAAGTGTGTCACTGTGATACATGTGAAGGAGAAAGGAGGTGTGATGAGTTCCATAACTTATGGGAACAAGGCTATGAGACTGTTTGAAGAGCAAGCCCCCATACAGGAGGGCAATCTAATCTGTCTGTCTGACCCAGAAATGGAGGAAGAGTTCATTGAGGATGATGATGATGAGACATACATCGATGATGATGAAATACATGAGGCAATTGATGTCTTTATTGATGATGCCTATGATCCATCCCAGAATTATTATGGGTATGGCTATGATTCAGAGGACACAGACCCCAATTGGGTGCCATAAAGTGTAGGGCAGGCAAGGCCACACAGCAGTCAAGCTGCGGGCAAGCTGTGAATGCGAGCAAGCTGTGAATGCGAGCTCCAGGACAGGCGAGGCCGCGCAGCGGGCGAGCCTAGGAATCGAGCGTGCTTAGCGCGCGAGATGCCTAGTAATTCCAAAATTCCCATAATATATGATAATCTGATCATTTTGTGACACTTATTAGTTGTAATTGATATACTAATATGGATCCTATGTCTGTCTGTTTATACATGTCTTCTCATAACGTCTTTGCAGCCAATCATGCATTCATGTCCCCTAGGACAGTGGTTCCCACTGTCCCCCCGGGGGGTCCCTGGGACACATGATGGGTGGGTCGCGAGATGATTTCCAGAATGTGCGAAATTGACCTAAATAATGTGTGAAGTACAGAATGTGTGTATGAAATACAATGTAAAAACTATTACAAACAGCATATTTTAACCATAATTGTTGTTTTGTTTGCTTTGTTTACTCTATTTAGTGCATGTGCACACAAACGTTTGTATGCTTCAACCACCTCCGGGGGTAGTGGGGTCGCGAGGCTGTGGCACCATTATTTTGGGGGTCGCGGGCTGAAAAGTTTGGAAACCCTTCCTTGCCCTATAGGACAAAGTGTAGGCCTACATAGAGTGCTGGAATTTCCTACCCAAGTATTATTATTATTTTACTGTTCCTTTACCTCAGTGGAAGACTTGGAAGTAGCCTACTTACTGGTGTAAAATCTACTTTAAAAGTAAAAAGCACCTCATTTAAAATGGAAAGTTGAATGTTGTGTTGTGATTTTTTACCTGAGATTTAAATCATCATCATCATCATCATCACCATCATAATTAAAATTGCCTAAGTGGGCAGGCGGTGTAATAGTCACGATTTTGCCGGCTGTGTCTGTTTGTGACATCATCAGTGATGTCAAAAATCAGAGGATTGTGATGTCATCAGTGATGTCACTTGAGCAATTGTGATGTCATCAGTGTCACTCGAGCAATTGTGATGTAATCAGTGATGTCATAAATCCTTCCTGGCTGAGGCTATAAGTGGTGGAAGATGCAAGGCAGCCAAGCCATAAGAAAAACCAGACGGTCAGGTGAACTCACATTTAAATGGTGAAATGAAATGTGAGTTCACGTGACCAGCTGGTTTACCCATGGATGGTTTAACCCTGTAGAACCCAGACATAGTAAAACATAAAAAAAAAATGTTTTTAAACCTTTCAGATGTTGTTGTAGGAGGCCTTTGGAGATGAGTGTTTGCAACAACAAAAAAATGTTTTTGTAAGGTTTTATGGAAATAATAATATTTATATAATATTTATAATAATATAATATTTGGGGAATGTATATGGGAGGGGGGAGGATAGGGGTCGCGAGCGGTCCACGTTTGGCGCGTATGTATGACTGCAAACCAGGGCGCGCGCTTGTCCTCCAGCGCGTTTTCAATCAAACGTCAGTTTCCCCGCTCAGAGGGGAATGAATGACTGCTTTATTTTCACTTTTCTCCTGTAGTCGTGGGGCCCGTCGCCATCGTCACACATCTTTTCCATATTGGGACGCTGTTGTTGTCCGTGACAGTCCGTCACTCGATAGTTGTTCTGCCTCTCAACGCCAAGTTAGTAACTTGTGACTGAAGTCAAAGGAGGATCTGCATTACAGACAGAGGTGAGCAGCACTGATCTCTATAATGTCAATGTTACCTCTGGCATCTAACAACGCTACAACTACTGTCCTGCTGTTACCATAGACCTGTTGATAGACAAGTTCACCGACGTCACTTACAAAAGCACACATGGCATGAAACAGCCTGAAACTCAGGCCGACCGCTGTTTTGCTAGCTAGCTAACTAGCTATTAGCTATCTGACAGCTGGGTGACGTGTGATGGTGGAGCAACAAGTCAGTGGTCGAATAAATATCCCTATCCTGACTTTAACGTTAGCAACACAAGTACAAGTACACAAGTTTGAATTGACCACAATACTTAAGTAAGGAGCAAAAGGAAAAAATGATTTTATTCAGAATGGCCCATTTCAGAATCATGTTATTGGACTATTAAATATCAAAAGAAACTAGGTTGGGGTTTGCAGCTACTATGGTTTTGCAATATATCAATATTAACGTTATATATTGATATCATGATATGAGACTATTATATAGATGGCATTCTGCATCGGCATTCCGTGTAAAAAAACAAAAAAACAAAAGATTTTTGGTCCATATTGCCCAGGCCTATTTGCAGCTAACTACTTTAGTATGATGTGTTATTAGTTTCTCCTCATCCCCCCCCCCCCCCCCCCCCCCCCTTCCTTTCTCTCTCCCTCCCATTTCCTTTCAGAACACACCGGGAGCCTTTTGAAGACCCGAGCTGAATCAGCATGATGAAACACCAACACACACACAGGTGGTGCCAGACCCCCCCCTCGGTCACTGTACGGATGAAGCCCAACACCGCACACTCCCTCCAAGTCCAGAGAAGTCTCCGGCTCAAAAGACCCAACGGCCAGGGTGCCCAGGGCCCACCGGGAAAGAGCCAGGCCAGGCAGCGTCCAGGTGAACTGTACCACGCCACCCAGACCTTGAGCCCCACTCTGGTCATCCAGCAGGAGGAGATGGCGGCCTTCTTCAGACTTTTTGGTGAAGAAAAACATAGCCCAAACTGCTGTTTTTCAGTTGCATTTAAGTGGCAACTGGCAAATATTCTGTTAATTTATGTTGTAAGCAGTGTAAAGAATTAGGGATGCACCGATATGAAAATGTTGGCCAATACCCGATAACCAAAATTAACATGGCTGTTGGCTGATAACTATATTTACAGATGTTGATAGGATCAGTATTAAAACTAGTTTCTATACTAAAATGTTGTACATACTAAATCATGGATTTACCGCATTGTTTCCTCTCAATATGAAAATGTTGGCCGATACCCATTAACCAATATTAACATTGCTATTTGTCATTGTTATTTTGCTCATTGGACGATATATTAAAAAATGACAAACGTCGGCCGATACCGATGTGATTGCGATATATATCGTGTATCCCTATAAAGAACATTAACTCTAATGTTGAAAAGTTGAAAAGTAGAAGTGGTAGGTTGAGTAACAGTGTTTGGTTGCAGATGATGACCTGATCCAAGACTTTCTCTGGATGGACCATTGCTGTAAGCTCACAGACAAGGTGAACTCATTATTTGGCTGAAAGTGCCAAAATATTTTGTGATGATTTTAATGCACTAACTTGTTGCCTCTCTGCCTCTTCCACACATCAGTACCTCCTAGCCATGACCTTTGTCTACTTCAAAAGGGCCCACTTCAGCATCAGTGAACACAACAGGATCAACTTTTTCATTGCACTGTAAGAAAAGCAAATCAAAAGTCGACCCATTAGACTACAAATGTACTGCTTTCACACCTTTTATGCTTATTTTACTTAATTTGTTTTTGTGTTGTGTAGCACAATAACATTAGTTTTGAATGAAAAGTGCTATATATTAATTAAATGCATTATTATAGAGCTCGACAGTGACCGCCCTTTTGAACGACTCCGGTTCCAGGAAGTGAATTTACCATTCATTCGATCATGGGGTTTCAGAAAATCCTTATATAGAGTCTTAAGCCTGGAACCAAGCCAACCAGCTACGAGATAAATCGTGACCATAAACATTCGATTCAGATAAAAAAAAATTGGAAATGAGGGGGGGGGGGGGGGGGTCAATAAAACCAGCTTTTTTCAATTTCTCTCCCCTGTGATTCATCTGGTAGCTGGTTGGCTTGGTTCCAGGCTTAACATTCTTTATGTAAGGATTTTCTCAAACGTCAATAGAGAAATTAATGGGAAATTCATTTCCTGGAACCGGAGCTGTGGAAAAGTGGGCAGTCACTGTTGAGCTCTATAATTACTGCTTTTATCATCAGTATTATTCAGCAGTTGCCCTATCTTCTGTTACATCAGAGTTTGTAGAAAATATTTTAACCCCAGAACCTGATATATTTGAGCTACAGCTACCTGGCCAACACCATGGAGGAGGATGAGGAGGAGAGCAAATTTGAGATCTTCCCCTGGGCGCTGGGCAAGAGCTGGCGGAAGCACTTTCCCCGCTTCCTCAAGCAGCGAGACCAGCTGTGGGCCCGCATCGACTACAGAGCTGCTGTCAGCAGACGCTGCTGCGAAGAGGTACTGTACACGCAAGTCGAAATGCCCATGGAGTTCAATAATAGCTCGTTGTAAGGGAATTTTCACAAGTGTTTTGATTGAGTTCTCGTAATACAGTGCGATTCATTGGTTTCCAGAGCCAGAAGCTCCATCTCCATCGTTGTGTATCTTTACGACAGGGATGTGATTTTTCATGCAGAGAACTCCCATAGTGTGAGCTTGCTTATCCTGATCACATCCATGTTTATCACACTGACATGCTGCATCTTTGTGATTGCCTGCCCCTGTCCTCCAGGTGATGGCCATCATGCCCTCCCACTTCGTGTGGCAGCGGGAGAGGGCGGAGCACCACGGCGGGGCCCTGCGGCACTATGGCGAGCGCGAGCGGGCCCGTGTGCCCCGCGGGCCCTCAGCGGACCCCGCCCCCTGTGCCCTCTGTGACCACGGCCCCAGCTTGAGGGTCTCTTCTCTCTCCAGTGGCTCCCCTGAGCAGACCTCCAGCTACGCCTTCTCGTTCCCGCTCGCCCTCTCTATGAAGTGCACCCCACCCAGGGCTGCGGCCTCGCGCAGGAAGGTTAAGAAGACCAAGGTGCAGCGCTCCTCTTGCGGCTGTGCAGAGGAGGTGCCCAGTAGGTATATCATATATATGACCAAACTGCTCTGAATCGACTTGGAAATCAGTGTAAACATTGAATCTACTTTTATTTGTCTAGCTCAGGGGTGTCAAACTCATTTGAGTTCACGGGCCACATGTGACCCAATTTAGTCTCAAGTGGGCCAGACAAAGAAAATCAATGCATAATAACCTATAAATATTAAAAACAACACATCCAAATGTTCCAGTTTCTTTTAGTGTAAAGAATTACAGGTACATTTTAAGAACATGTTTTCACACATTACAAGTGATGGCTAAAGGGTAGCCTACTGAACATAGTTGAGTTACCATTTAGTGATGAATACAGAAAACATGAATAGGCTACTTAATATTTAAATTGCTGATGAAACCTGCCTTAGCCTTTACAAGTGCATTACATTGGATTGAAGGAGTTCTCAGTGCAATTTTCACACTTTGCAAAGTCATCCTGTGATACTTAACTTGCGGCCCACGGGCCACATGCGGCCTGTGTGGCCCGTGATGGAATTGCAAACAATTTTTTTTTTTTTTTTACAGTGCACCTGAATGCAACATGCAAGATACCCGCTGAATAAGTGTCCAAATGTTCATGTCATTCTGGCCAATACTCCACTTCTGTTATAGCATTTCAGTCTGGAATATGGAATATCTTTCAATAATCTATGATTTAGCTGCTAAATTGTCAAATACCACCGTCTGCTTGCTACCCAGGCACTTATGTATGTACTTAACCTAACTAATTAACCTAACTATCCGGTGTGCACAACATTGTCAGACTAAACTCCCGCTGACACCCCAAAAACCTACAATCCGCTACAGAAAAATGTATATTGATTGTTTATTAACTGGCCCCTGGCCTTCTATCATTTCATGAAAGTGGCCCCCGGGCAAAGCAAGTTGAGTATCCCTGCTGTGGGCGGACCCTCTGGAGGGCTTGTTTTGGCCCCCGGGCTCAGGCTGTATGTTTGACACCTCTGATCTAGCATGAAGTTGATTTTTTTTTTTTACAAGGATGCTACTATCTGAGCTGCCAGCCACCCATTTGATTTCCATGCCCCTGGTGGGATCACACTCAAGTTTATTTCCATTATGTAGTTGCCACTTTATGTAGAGTGGAGAGACATTGTATTTACACTTGGCTGTAAATACAATGCTAAATGTGGCTCAGACCACATCACTTAAAAGTGATTGGATCTTCAATATGTCTTGGGTGCATTTACACCTGGATTTTATGCATTTTTCACATTACAATGTGATCACCCAAGATGCATGTTAGTGACATTAAAGGGCCTCCCCCGGGATCAGCTTTTTGCCTATTTTAAAATATCTGAAATGTATTCAGTGACTTTTTCCATGATTTGTTATCAGCTGTACACTAGGCTGCCCTTCGCAAACCATCTTTCGAAGCAAAAAGCTCATCTTATGTCAGTCAGACTTCCCCTCCAGTATGTCAATGATATCATTTGAGAGAAGATGGGGGAGAGAAGCACTTCTTCACCTGAAAATACATGTATCCAACTATCAATAACCATTATAAGCTTATGTAGTTTGGCTGTTTATCCTCACTTGGGGAATGATAGCTCACCTTTAAAAAAACACTGCTGTAGGTAACAACTTTCTTATATATTCCTTTTTGATTTGTTAGGGAATGAGCCTGCCAGTGGATCCACAGATTCCACACATGACCCATCCATGGACTGGATGAACGAGGAGTAGAAGATGACCCTAAATCGACAGTTTCACACAACTACCTTCTTTATGCCGATGTAGAGATACTGCACTCATATCAGTGGAACACAATGTTTCTCCAGTACCAGTAATTCTCAAAGTCTGAATCACAAGTGCAACTCAACAGTTTGCATTTACCTCCTTTAATGCAAACTTGGTATTGTTTCATCGTTCAAATACAAGCATCATTTAATTTGTCCAACACAGGCTGCCCAGTCAGAACACATTTCATACTGTACTGTAATAAGTACCTGTTAATAAGACTAATCTGATGTCATTCCATATATTTCTCTCCATTATTTGCACACACAAAAATGTGTTATGTTAAGCTTTTCTGGACCGCTTTTGTGACTATGGTCAGATACCATATACCAAACCAAACCAAAACTAGATGGAAGGGATGTCATAAGATTGACGTCAGATGTTGTCTGCAAGCAGAAAATAGTTTTGTCTGCAAGTAGAAAAGTTTGTGTGAGTGTGCCAAGCACATTTAATGCCATCATTAGTATTTATTGTCAAGTTTGTTTGACCAACACTGAGTTCATGGTATTTATTTATTTACTGAAGCACTTTTTTTGATTGTCAATAATATGATGTAAAAATGCTGCATTGTTTACTTTAACCACTGATGAATACATGTGCTCAACATGTAATTCAACTGGGTGTTTTTGGTATTGCTACCACTGTTCCTGTTAAATGATCCACGACTGCCTTTTGAGTTTTGAATAAAGGCTAGATCTTACTTTGTTTTCTTGAGATCCTTTATTCTACTTAGTTTTATTTCTGACTTAATTCAGATTTACAACAACATCGAATGGTTTCTGTACAAATATACGCAACTCCAACATGGACTAACGCTTTGACTGATCCCAGTAATTGTATCTATCACCCTAATGATGTACAGAGATAAGTTGGTTGGTATGTTTATTTGTCCAAGTACAAAACCATCACTTTTGATCCAGAGGTCTTCACATGCAGAGCAGCTACTGCACACACTTCCTCAGTTTGATCCAGAGGTCTTCACATGCAGAGCAGCTACTGCACACACTTCCTCAGTTTGATCAGGAATGCTGAAAGTGAGACAGTAAGCCATGAGCATAAACACAACAATGACATCTGTCAAATGTATTGGCAGCGGTTAAAATGGGAGGAATATCTCTGACCTGTGTGGCCCATTTGTTCAGGGTGAGGTCTGGCGATGTAGGGGACACTCCCGAAAGGTGGACGCTCCTTAGCGGCCAGCTCTTCTGAAATGAAAACATAATGTTATATATGCTCCAAAAACCACGTGCGCCCCTGTCAAAAGCACACAACATGGTCGTCTAGTACTCTACTATTTCAAATCACCTTTCTCATCCACCACATCCGACTCGTCGCTTTCCTCTCTGCGGCCTCCATCTGGGACAGGAGACTTCCTGACGCAGAACCGCCCGTCCTTCTGGAGCGCCGGGGCCACCAGCCAAGCCCGGAGAGGAACCTCGATGATGCGCTCGCACAGCAGGGGGAGCGGCGAGCAGCGAAGCCCTTCCAGTAGGTCAATGACCTGTGTGACACTGGGTGACAAACAGTGAGAGCCAATTTGAAACCAAGCATACAGTATGTGGCTGTCGGTGCAATTGCACACCCTGCAGGCAGGAGGGCAGAATGAAGGCTTCAGGTGTGTGTGTGTGTGTGTGTGGTGTCTTTACTTGAAAGTTTGAGACAGTTACACACTTGGCGAGGTAGACCGCACACACAGCCCCCGGGTGGAGATGTGGAATCACAATGGGTAAAACCAAGTGGGGGTTGATCATGTCAAGAGCAACCTGCAACAGACACAATCATTCTGGTCACTATATACAATGGGGATGAGCTGGTGGCCTAATTTACATACATCCACCAGGGTTCCTACACATGTTCAATGAAGAAAATTCCATACTTTTTTCCAGACCTTGATTTGTTTTTGAAGATTTTGTCTGGTGTTCAATATGATACACGCAGGTAGACATCTTGCCCCTGCTAACTAGATCATGTCACTGTTCTTCAAAGCCATACATATCAGAATACGATATGTGAGATGATTGTCAGGGTTCCTACACACTTTCCATTTTTAAATTCCATATTTCCCCCCTATGTTGTTGACTGGATTTGATTTTGGTGGGTATTTGGTATCATGTGTGCCGACAGTGTCTGGGTCATCCCTCTATCTGAACATTATTCTTCACATCAACAAAAAATGTGGACTGAAAGCGGCTCTACAACAACATAAAAGCTATAATGATGTGTGTATGGGACCTGATGTAACGGTAGCCAGCAGTCGTGCTGTGCAGTCAGTAAACCTCAAGAGACGCTCTAGCGACAGATGCTGGAGCTCATGGGTTTTAGCCTCCTTGCTAGAGAGCGTCCACCTCCCATTGCCGGAGATTGCAAGTTCGATTCCCAGCTGCGGGGGACATTACACAACGCAGGTTACACTGAACCACAAAATTTTCCATACTTTTCCAGACATTTTTTCTTCTTCAAATTCCCAAACTATTCCAAGACCGGGAAATTATCAAAACATTTTTTTTTATACTTTTCCAGACTTTCCAGACCTGCGTAGGAACCCTGATCCAATTATCTATTAATTGATTGTCTCTGGTGAGTGTTGGGGCAAACTCCAATTCAGTTAAGACAATTCTTCCACCGGACTGACCGAGTGGAACCCTCGGCCGGTGAGGAGCGAGGCAGCGGAGCAGAGGTCGGCCCTGTGGAAGTGGACGTTGTCGGGCCACTCGTCCCCGCGCCGCAGCCTCCACGACGCGCGCCAGCGCTCGTAGTTGCGTGCCGCTCTCCTGAGGTGATCCTCCCTGACCTCCACACTCAGCACACTGCCCCCGGAGCCCACTGGGAGAAACACAAACACACACAGTACTCCAGATCAACACTCATAGCTCAGCTTCAGACAGGCATTATGATTAAACATGCAATTATACAAAACATATATTCCAAGCTTTTCTGTACCACTTTTATGACTATGTTCAGATAACATATACCAAACCAAACCAAAACTAGAACGACCGCACCGCGGATATACCTGCCTCTGCTCAACAAGTGAGCAGTCGACATCCATGTCTGAAAAAAAGAGAGATACGCACATCCAAACCCAATGTAGGGGCAGGTGCTGAGCTAAACTTGTACAGTGAAACAAAAGAATAAAACTGCTCGCACACTGCAGGGCTCCTTTAGTGGTCTTTATTGCACCAAAGCAAAGAGTGACGTTTCGAGCTAGATGCTCTTCATTAGACTCAGACTTAGTCTGATGAAGAGCTAGCGTCTAGCTCGAAACGTCACACGCAATATCTCTTTGAGATATCACGTTAATGAACTTGGGAATGGCATTCATGAGGTCACAGTGACCTTGAACTTTGACCACCAAAATCTAATCAGTTCATCCATGGGTCCAAGTCGACATTTGAGGCAAATTTGATGAAATTTCCCTCAAGGCGTTCCTCAGATATCGCGTTAACTAACACGTACGGACAACCCGAATCCAATCCATAATGCCTCCGGCCTGGCTATTGCTGGCGGAGGCATAAAAATGGGGGAACGCTGATTTTGACCTCAGCCACTTTCTTTTTTATAGTGACCAAGAAATGTGTCTGGTCTCTCTATAATTAGTCTGTTGAGAGGGAGTAGGGATAGGACAATATATTGCAATACAAAAATGTGACAATACGTATCGTGGGGCAGAAACATTTATTGTTATATATCATTTCCATTTTATTCTGCCGTAGTAGTCGCAAATGATACAACTTGACCATCACAATTTCACAAGCTCTCAATCAAAATTACAGTATATTATTGTCACTTTCATTTTTAAATTGTTTACATTCTAGAAAGATTTGTGACTCCGAAATAAACATAATTCTGCACAGTCAAGACTGTTGTGACTGAGCTTTTATTTATTGAATCGCAAATCTCATCTTGTATGGAATCATATCTTGAAATAAGCATAGCCCTATGAGTCACTGTTGTGTTTTCTTCCCTGCTCCACCCGTGTTTCCCATTTGGGGCAAATTGAGTCTTGAATTTACAGATTTCACATTTTGGACAAGTGCGGCCGGAAAATTTCAAATAAGTAAATAGTAACGGGAGAATGATCAACTTCATTATAGGGTAGGATGAGGTTATAGTGGGCGGTACAGACCTGCCCGGGACAGTAAGAGCGACATAGCCCCTGACCCAGATCCTGACTCCAACACGCAGTCTCCTGCTGTGACATCCATCATCATCAGCATGGTACTGGCATCCTGGGGAGAGCAGGTGAAAAATGACTTATTCATGTTACTTGTAGTGGAATAATTATTGGTACACTGTTATTGGTTATTGGTTGGTTGTTATTATTGGTATGAGGCTCTATGCACGTCCTGATATCGCCGTGTTGGTGTCGTTCCTGGACCAACATTTGCTCCTAGTACGGGCCAGTGAATGAACGAGCTGTTTCCGCTGCTTGTTTCCTGTCTAGGGCGGGATCTAGGCCGGAAACAGGCCGAGTGACAAAATCCCTTGTAAACGGAGGCCAGGCTCTTTCTCGCCGAGAAGAGCATGGTGACGCGAGGTTAGGAACAAATGTTGATCCAGGAACGACACCAACACGGTGATCAGGAGGTGCGAGGCGCAATACCTTTGGGTAGGCGATGGCTGGCCCCCTCTTCATATACAGCACATAATCCTCCAGACTGGCACGCCGTATGAGGATGGGCATCCCGCGGTGGGTCCTCACGAACCTGCCCGAGGGCTGCACGGCCACCTCGTCGTGCCCGATCGTCCCCCAGCTGCTCTGCAGACGTGCCCCCTCCTGCAGCTGGAACATCTTCCTGAACTCCACTCGCTCCTTCTTGCGGTACTCCGCAACCAGCAGCTCCCCGAATGCAAGCAAGCGCTCTCCGGGGAGAGTTTCCACAGCCGGGTCACATGCGTCATGCTGAGCAGGTGGACCTGGACCATGTCCTGGGTGCGTCTCAGCATGGCCACTGTCTGCATCCTCCTCTGGTTCTTCCTGGCTTTGCTCTCTGAGCTGCTCCACCTCAGGGCTCAGGGCGTCCGAGGGCAGCAGGCGGGTGAGCCTCTCCAGCGGGGACAGGGGGCGCCTCCTCCCAGGCAGCAGGCCGGGGTGAAGGGGTGGAGGGGTGCAGGTGTCTTTCTCGTCCTCCTTGTCATCGCCATTCTTAGAGTTGGGACTGTCTGAAAATGTCCTCACTCCCCTCGTCCGTTTTCCTAGATGATATAAATCCCTATATCTTGTTTGATGTACTTGGCCAGATATGCAACTGCACACCAGTCTGTGCAAAAGCATAACGCTACTTCCTCCTAAAGGCATTTGTACAACCATGGTTTCAGGTTATAACAGTTAAACCTATGCAGAGCTTTCTCACTTAATACATTAACAATCAGCCTAATGAACCAGTCTCTCATCTTGTGAAAACAAGCAAATGTCAGCTGCAATTGTTAACTACAATATTGATACATGCAAAACAATTCAACATCAAAGTGAATATGGAATAGCAGTAAAACTAGCTCGATCGTTGAAATGTCTCTTACTCCATTTAACGTCACATGTTCATCGCTGTAAGTTTGTTATCATTTTCTTCTAACGTCGGGTGGTTTACAGCATGGATTACAGTGCTTTGGAGGCTTTGGAGGTCGCCTAGAAAAACACACGTGAATTACGTCATAAGTGAGCGACTTCGACTTCTTCTTCTCTCGATTTAATGGCGGATCACAAACGACTTTTAGGTGCATACCGCCACCTACTGTACAAGAGTGTGCAACATCATGTCATATTTGCTTCTGGTATTTTAAATCCTTCCTACCAATCTTGTATCTATTTTTTTTTTAAAAACAGTGCCTTCCTGGTGATTCCTACGACCTTATTTCCCTCTGTTGTAGCACCACACGTTTAAAATACAGTAAGTTTGTACTAGGGGCTGCTTGTCACTTCTCTCTCACACACACGCAAGCGCGCACGCACACATACACGCGCGCACGCACACATACACACACGCACGCACACGCACACGCACTCACTCTCTCGCTCTCTCTCTCTCTCTCTCTCTCTCTCTCTCTCTCTCTCTCTCTCTCTCTCTCTCTCTCTCTCTCTCTCTCTCTCTCTCTCTCTCTCTCGCTCTCTCCCCCCCTCATTTTTATTTTTGATTATTTGTATTGTAAGAATGCTTATTAGTTAGCAATGTGGGGGATCATCGGGGACGTCTGGTGGTCACCTTAGCTGCATGTCATGCTAAATTGTTCTGTAGTGTCTGGACTGCTGCTGCCTTCAAGTGACTGTCAAAAGCTTTGTAATTAGGACAGAGTGCTCATATATGGCCCATCAGAGTGATAACTATGAGTGAGAAAGCATTTGTACCACATAGCCTATATATTTACATGTTAGGCTACAGGTTTTGCATACTTACAAGTTGTTACAACTTACAATAAACGAATCATTCTGCGTCAAGTCAAGTTGGAAGTTCCAATTTGAGATTTGATAAATGGAACAACTCAGGTGTGACGTCACTCAAAAAGGCGATATTAATGTTCCCAATGCAAATGAAGTCTCCCTACACTTACTTTGAATATTTTCAATTAAAGGAAACCCCAAAATGCATTTTAAAGCTGTCAAGACAATATATTTTTATTTTTATTTTATTTTATAAAAATAAATAAATGGTTGTCTAAGTAGTAGACGACACACTTGCATGTCTTCACTGGCCATTACATTTCCATTGAATATCAAAGCAATAAAAATAAATTGCAATTATACAAAAATGTTGCTGCTAATATAATCATGTTTGTCTCTATTTTTTCCCTGAAAAGCTGCATTGAATTTTCTAAGAAATTTCAATATTTACACACGTCCCCCAAGTTTGTGTCAACCCCGAGCCGTAACACTATATTTCCCCATATAGGACGAATCAGCGTGACGTCACTTGCCACCCAGAAATGCGGAACCCTGTGGCAGTTAATAGTATGAGTTGTGCCAAACAAATGTTAATATGTCAAAAACTATCACATCACATCGCTTCTATTTTGACATTCTGAGTGAGAGCAGAATTAGCTCAAGTTTGATGTATAGTAATATATGCATGTCGTTTTAAAGTTGTGTGAACTGTCTAGAACTGTATGACATCATCAGTGATTTACTGCTGCCTTTATCTGGAAGTCATGAACTCGTGTTTATGAGACCGGAGGTCACACAACATGCGTGGCATTCAAGTGGTCACCATGAGCATACACAGTTGACTAGAAGCCATTTAGCTAATGCTAGCTAGCAAGCCGTTAATGCAGGAAATGCAAAGGAAAAAAGATGAGATCGTTGGGAATATCAACATGTTCCTCAGACATGCCCCCTTTGCAGCATGTTGTTCAAAAGAGTTGTGTGATGTCAATTCCTCCAAGTTCATGTTACAGGGTGCTGATCCATTATTCTTATACGAGGGATCAGCCGAGCAGCATTTTGGTAAACAAACCGTGTCACTGGGTGACAACGGCAATGGAACCCTACCCTATGTAGCCCAAGTGGCGCGAGGCTTGAGTGTCCGACTCTAGCCAGCTAACTCTGTTTACATTTTAAAAACTGCATCAGTGATGATGATGGGATGATGTCATACCCACTGATGATGTCATCAGATGAGCAGTGGTGGCCCAACGGCTAGAGAAGCGAGCTTGTGACCTGAAGGTCATCATCACTTCAATCCCCGGGAACCAGCAGGATAAATCTGGGTAGGGAAAGTGAAAAGGCAGTGCTCGCCCCTCCCTCATTACTACCACTGAGGTGCCTTTGAACAAGCTAACCCCAACCACTCCAGTGGAGTAGCGGTGTGGCCAGCAGACATGGACTGTATATATAAAGCAGATCAGACTGTGGTTGTACCTTTATTTATCTCAATGGGTTGTACTGGTCCAACTTCCAGACATGAATGTGTCTGTGTGTGTGAATGTGAACAGGGCACTCCAAAAAGAGAGCATTGCTCTCACTGAGACTCCCCTGAATAAATAAAGGTACAAAAAAATAACGCTGATATTGTCATGTATGGACATAGACATTGTGACATCAGTGATTTTATGTAGAGCGTCTATTTTGTCATTATCTCCGACCAAAAGTACTGAATTAACCGACGGGTCGTTCTACCTTCAGATCTGGGAGCCGCGGAGTTGACTTGAAGGCAGCATGGAACAACACGCCTGTCTGGCAGCAGCCAATGGGAGGCCAGAGGCCACGTTGCTGACGCGATTACGCGCATGCCTGTGGAGGACCAACACGTGGTTTCTGTAAACCACGCACACAGACAGACGCAAGCGCTTCACAAATGGCGTCCGATGGTGGTAGTTCTTCGCTGGGGCTACCCTGCGTTTTTTCACCCAAATCACGACAGTACCTAGCTTTGTGTGCCCAGGATGGCAGACTTCGCATTTGGAACACTGATAGTAAAACACTTCACCAAGAATATGTGCCTTCTGCCCATTTGAGTGCCACTTGTACCTGCATAGCTTGGGGACCATGCCGGACAGTCAAGGTATGTATTGCTTCTGCCTAGCTAACGGTATTTAGGCCATGGTGAGCTGGCTGTGATAACAGCTCTCAAAGTAGTGCGCACGATTAAACAACAAAATGTCAGTATTGTTGGAGCAGGTGGGACAGAAAGCTCAGTGCCCCCTCTGGCTATGTGTCCATGCAGGTGCGTTCATTTGTCTGAAGCATTGAAACAGTCGTGTTTAAGGTTAGCTAATTAGCCACGTTAGCTGCTAGTTAGCTCGCTTGCAACAGCTGCGCAGGACGCACATGTTAGTCCCACATGGCACGTTTAGTTTAATAAATCTCATTGAGTGCCGTTAGGTTATTTCAGAATGAGCCAACTCGAAGGATACTTACCGCGTAACAAATGAACACGACTGGGCTCCCCGTAACTAACGTACTAATTTGCCCCCCGCACCACAAATAAATCAGATATTTCAGTTAGCATTAGCCCGCTGCCAACCCCCGAGCTTTAGAGACGCGTGTGCGCCACCATGACACTTCTGGCAGTTGAGGCTCAAAAACACTTTTGGCAATAACGCTAAAGTTAGCATTATATGATTAGAATGAAAAAACGTTAACAGCATATCTAAGCTATCTAACGTTATGCCACTCGATATTAGTTATATGTACTCCAGTTCCAGTTAGACAGTTTTCCATGTGCTGTACATGTTCAAATCACAGTGGTTTACGGGGAGGGAAGATTGCAATGTAAAGATAAAGACTATCAAGACGCACCTTGCATCCCAGTGTTGCAAGTATTACTGTCATTGGCTGAAATGTATGATTGTTTTAAGTTAAATGACAATATGAACCATGTTATAATACAAACTCTTTATGCTTTCTCAATTGATAGGCTGCTTCACTGTGATTGTGTGTTTTTCTCAGGAGGGGCCACAGAGGAAAAAGAGGAAATCCGAGGCAGGGCAGGTGCAGGAGAGGGCAGACCTGTTGGCGATGGGCACAGCAGCGGGCAGCGTGCTCATCTACAGCACAACAAAGGGGGCACTGCACTGCACTCTGGTGAGTTAGAGCCTTTCTGACATTAAAAGGAGTTTTTACACCTATGGTCCACGATCAAACCTTTTTAGATCAATTTGACCACATCTCCGGGGCCCATTCACTCTCAAATGTTATAGAAAACAACTCTGGAGACTTTGGTCAGTAAAAAGTAATATCACTCTGAAGGGGAAACCATCAGTAGTATTTTGAGAAGTTGCATCACAACACTAACATCAGGCTATGAAGTTTTACATTCTAAATGGAAGAAAGAAGTTCCAGTTGATATAGAGAGCCGCAGGGATGACGTATTTTTGTAGTCAGAACGCGGAAGTCCCGGACTTAATGGTTCTTCACTGTTTCTGCCTATGGGATTTTTGAATGGGTTTTTGGCGCGATGCTTCAAATAAGGTCTCTGGGCAACGCAAGCTTAATCAAACGCGAACCAGTGTTCAGCGGGATAATCTTCACACATGACGACCACTTTCATGAGTTTTGAAGCATAAATGCGAGCCCTAGAAGTAAAAAGCTCGTGCTAAGCTAATCCAGAACTACACACAGTGTCGCATAGGCTTCCACGTCACGTCACCACTCAACCTGGAGTGTTGTTGATGTGTGCACTGCTGTGCACTGATTACCCCGGGCTGAACCAGGTGAGGGAAAGAGAATTTCCCTGTTCGTCCTTTGAAGTGATGACGTTATTGACGTATAATATCCCCGTCGACTCAACAGTGTAGTTTTATTTAGCCGTTTGCTAGCTAGCCGCCCTTTTAACGGCACGTAAAAGCTTAAAAACTCATAAAAGTGGTCCTCATGTGTGAAGATTATCCTGCTGAACACTGGTTCGCGTTTGAATAGGAAGCATCGCGCCAAAAATCCCATAGTGAAGTGAAGAACTGGGAGTGTTAGCATTGATGTTTTCCGGACTCATTCCTGCGGCTCTCTATGAATACGAGCATTAGGGAACACCTGGAGAGCTGAGATGAGACCAGAGGGGGAGTCTTCCTGCTTGTCTGATTCTGTGTCTTCCTCTCCAAAATGTTTCAAACAATAGCTAATGTTCTCTGCAGTTACATTAACCCATTGATACCGGATGCAGCATTTGCGTGTATATCCCTTTAACACCGACGGCAACGGGCGTGTCATTTTACCTTTCATGCCGGCTGCGACGCAGACGTGTATATCACTGTTTCAAGACATGTGACCGATTACATGCATCATGATTTGCTGAAATAGACGTGGCGGAGGTGAAATGCATTGTGGGTTTTGTATTTTTTTTTTTTTATTGTTGCCTCGACCCTGTGGACAGTTTTTCAAAGCTCGAACTACACAGAATATCAAGGAAGGTCCAGCAATACTTCCCATTAAACTTTAGGATGAAATTAATGCTCCTGACCTAATTTCAGATTTATTTATCTCATGTTCCAATCTGCAATAGCCTCAAGGTTTTACTGCATGTTCTTCTGCTGCACGGGGGCAATTCTGCATGGCCGCGTCTCAGACAGTAAGCTAAGTGAATGCTAACGCTGATGAACTGAACGGAGTATAACTTACTTTGAGGACGAAGACATCAATGAATAAGAAGATTCCACACCCATATTATGATGTGACTGTTGACACGCTAGCCAAGGCTCATTGGGTGAGTGACTTCAGCGCCCAGGACACTGTACCTATTTCAGTTAGTGTATGCAACTAGCTGATAGGACCCCACTTCAAACAAACCAAACTATCCCTTTAAGACCCGCCTTCTGTCAGTCACATCCCATTCAAGCTAGCAAACAAACCACAGCAAGACTTTCTCTTTCCTATAATCTATAAACCTGAGCAGAAAGCAAATGTGATTTTACATCATTTTGGGTTAAAATTGGTGCCCTCTTCATTGGTAGTACCTTTGTGATGTTTAGGGAGAAATGGCAAATATTTCATAACATGACAAAAGGAAAAACATTACAACGCTGCAAAATATTAAGGGAGTACAGGAAATAGGAAAAACTTACATCATGTGCGAATTATCATTTTAAATAATCCATAATTGCCTGAGTTCACATGTGTACTCGTTTATTTCGTTACAAATTCAGCAATATTCCCCTTCCTGCTCCCAAGTCCTCGTGGGCAATAAGAGACCTGTGCTCTACTGTGAATTGAATCATTGAACAGTTTGTTTTATAATTGTATGAACTGTCTGTCAGGACGGAGGCCACAGTGGAGGGGTGAATTGTGTCCAGTGGCACCCCGAAGACGGTCTATTGTACAGCGGCTCAGATGACACACACATCATCGAGTGGGACCTGCAGACAGGAAAGACGCGCTGGTCAGTATCTTATACCTCCATTCAGATGCGATTGTTAAAAAGAAAATGTTTGAAATGCGAAAGACAGTTGGAAAGCCTTGGGAAATGAGACCTGGCTCCAATGGTTTCCACAATCAACTGAAACACATTTAGCATATCGCCGCTGTCGTTCCAGGACCTCGAATTTCCAAAACAGAAACTTTTCAGGAAGTAAAAAAAACCTGTTTGCTCTTAAACTACTGAACCAAATGTCGTCAAAGTTGGCACATGTCTTAATTATAGTTAGTTTCCCGCTGAATGTGTCATTGCTTTATTAATATCTTACCTGGATAAGCTCAAATTATGTTGTTTATATTATCAGTCCGACTTGGAAGCGCTTTCTCATGGCCAGTCAAGCGGGAGGCAGCCGCATCCTCATGCACGAGCCCCCAAGCTCCAGGCCGCGGGGGCGCGCGCAGGAGCAACAGCATTGCCTCTCATGGCCGAATGGGGGCTTTGGCATGGGCTGAGAAATAGTCTGACATAACGTAACGTTAACGTTACTTTATTCTCGTCAGAAAGCACTCCGATTTGCATGTTAAAACAAGTTTGCAGCCTAGGAATAACTGGAAAACATTTGATTGATATATTAACGTCAGAGGAAGCCAGGATTAGTCAAAACGATATGAGAAATACACAGCGCGTCTGCCGTGTGTCTTTTCCGGGTTTAGTGTCCTGCGTGGGGGGGTACACACGGAGGTAGGGGGGGAATTTCGAGGTTTGACTGACAGATTGAGGGCGAATGGCGTTACGAGATTTACTCACAAGCTCGTTTTAATGCTTTTCCATTGGTTGCATTTGTTAAAAACCACACAGAGACGTGAAGGGTGACCAATGGCATTGATTCATGACAAAAAGTAAAAAAGTGACATTCGAGGTCCTGGCCCGACACCGACGATATAGAGTTCCATGCTCCCAACTCCATAATCTCACATTTAACCTATGTTAAAAAAAAAAATCTGTGTGGGCCAAGCTTGATACACTTTCTTCCTATTTAAAGTATCACTCGCCACGTAGGCTACAAGCATCTAGCAATTTGCTGATCGCTGAGCTGTCATTGGCTGTTGTGCTCTCTCAAAGGCGTTTTTGGCTCAAATATGCGGCTGGTCGCCTAGGTAACCTGTGGTGGATACATTTTGGTTTTAATCTTTTTTCTTTTTTGCTTGAAAAGTATCATTACAAAACAGTGGCAACCCTGATGTTGCTAAAGTTTATTATGAACAACATTGCAGTTTGTGTAAGTGTTCTTTTTCATCTTCTGGGAAACGGCTTGCAGGGGCTGAGTGTGTTAGAGATGGAAATTCAATTAATTGAATGAAAATAAAATCCAAATCTTGGTGGCAATTTTTGCCCCTATGTCACCGTTTTTGGGGCGTTCTGAAATTTCTTGGGGTATTTTTGGCCTTGAACCTCCTACACTGAAAATACTGTTGTATGCCGTAAAACTTCATTTAAGACCGTAGACCTATCTGTGCTGTGCTGTGATGAACATGGAACAACAATTATGTTTTCCTTGACATCATGAATTTTGCCATCTAGATTGCTCAGTGCAAATCACTTCTCTGAGGCCCCTCTATGCCTATCTGTGATTTGGTGTACACCTACAGCAACAATCACTTGAACAATGTTCATTCGGATAAATTGCCTGGATCCTAGTCTCACCTGGATTGGAGCTGTGCAACCCTGCATTGCGACGCACGGCGAGCAGAAAAAAGAAACAATCTGTGGTGAGCCCCTGTTGGACCTAGGCAGCGGCTGCGGCGCGGATTCTGGGCAAATGTTGACATGTCTGAAAGTTATGCTTCTACGTTTTTATATGTTTCATAGTGTAGGTTATGCAATGCTGTGAGAAATATACAATATGTTGCTGCTGTATAAATAAAGGTTTTATTGAGGAAAAAATGCATTTGGTATTGTTTGGATTTATTTATTTATTTGAATTACAATTACTCGATTGATTGATTAACGTTACCAATGATCGATTCCGGAATTTGTGGAAAATGTGCATCCCTAGATTTCAGTGAGTGTATCAATCCTTTTTGGGTCTGAGTTTTCAATATAAAACTTGGTGAAATGATTTCTGTGAGAGTATTAGTACTTTTTGAACATTTTCAGCACATTTGAACAAACCGTAATAATTTTGGTCACTATAATTGTGATATGATATGTTCATATCGTTCCATCTCTAATACTTATACCAAGGCTATATATCACGAGCTATTGGGAGAAACCAAGCAATTCTATGTCAAATCAGAAATTCTGCACCCCCATATACCCGGAATGGAATTGTCCTTGTTTCATAACCACATTTTGCGAACTATTCGACTGAGATTGGCAGTCGTATCAGGCTCCTTCAAACGAATCGTCGACTATTTGCGGTCACTGTATTCCAAATTATGAATAAACCTTAATTGGCGAAGATCAAAATGTGCCCCAGCCATTGCCATGTTTTCCTGGAAAGGTTTGGATGACTGTATTTGACTGTTTCCACAGCAAGTGGAAGGCAGACCGGGCGGCGGTGATCAGTTTGTCTGTGAGCCCTGATGGCAAGCTGCTCCTCTCAGCAGGGCAGACCATCAAGATGTGGGACTTGGAGACCAAGGAGGTGTACAGGGTGAGTCCTTTAATCAGCTGGTCCCTGTCTGAGACCAACCATCAGTCTGTCTAACCCTCATTTAGTTCAGCTGAATATAGCCACAGCCAAACTCCAACATGGAGTCCAACACGTGTCCCTCACATTTAGAAAATAATTGAATAAACTGTGTTTCTTGTCTTTCTCTCAATAGAAATTCACAGGCCACTCCACAGCTGTGACGTACCTACGCTTTGCCACCACGCGACCCCCCGACAGCAACGGTCTCTACTTCCTCTCCGGAGCAGCACACGATCGACTCCTCAGTGTATGGTGAGTGCAGTCCAGAGATCATCTGCTGTTAGTGTTAAGGAGTTTGCACACAGTCTATTCTTTTTGTTTGCGTTTTTTTTAATCCGTCATCCGGAAAAAATGGTCACGCACAGAAACCTTGCACACTGAGTCTTCATTATGATGTTCGTCGTCCTATTCACAATACGAGACAAAATATTAGTCCTCTCCTGTATCCACGTTACGACATGACTGACAGGCAGCAGCAGCTCATCTGCAGCAGCAGTGATGTGGACTGGAGAAGGCAGCTGGCAGCAGGTCGGGGAATATCATACCGAACACATGGGCTCCATCAGTGCTCACCTTCACCTCGCCAAGTCGGCTGTGGTGCGCTGTGCCCCAGGGAGAGAGAGCAGTGAGGTGGAGCTTCCCGGGGAGAGTTAGCAGAGAGGGGCCAGTGAGGTGGAGCTCCCCGGGAAGAGGGCCCAGTGAGGTGGAGCTTCCCGGGGAGAGGCAGCAGAGAGGGGCCAATGAGGTGGAGCTTCCCGGGGAGAGGGCCCAGTGAGGTGGAGCTCCCCGGGAAAAGGGCCCAGTGAGGTGGAGCTTCCCTGGGAGAGGCAGCAGAGAGGGGCCAGTGAGGTGGAGCTTCCCGGGGAGAGGCAGCAGAGAGGGGCCAGTGAGGTGGAGCTTCCCGGGGAGAGGGCCCAGTGAGGTGGAGCTCCCCGGGGAGAGGGAGCAGAGAGAGGCCAGTGAGGTGGAGCTCCCCGGGGAGAGGCAGCAGAGAGGGGCCAGTGAGGTGGAGCTCCCCGGGGAGAGGCAGCAGAGAGGGGCCAGTGAGGTGGAGCTCTCCGGGGAGAGGGAGCAGAGAGGTAAGGTGGAGCTCCCCAGGGAGAGGGAGCAGAGAGAGGCCAGTGAGGTGGAGCTCCCTGGGGAGAGGGGCCAGTGAGATGGAGCTCCCTGGGGAGAGGGAGCAGAGAGGGGCCAGTGAGATGGAGCTCCCTGGGGAGAGGGTGCAGAGAGGGGCCAGTGAGGTGGAGCGAGCCACTGCCTCTCCACTCACACTGGAGTCCCGCTCGGCCTCTCCTCTGTCTTTCTCCCCCAAACACAAACACAGACACAGACGGGTCCAACAGCTCGCAAAAGGCTTTTGATTGATGCGGGGGAAAAACGCAGAAAATCGAACCTTTTTCCGAGAACTTTAATGACGGACGAAGGTTTTGGAGTCTGTGTAAACGTGAGTGACACATGAGGTCGTATTTATTTTTATACTTGGGACAATTTCGGACGAAAAATACAGACTTGGTGTGCAAAAGGCTTTAACCATGTGGGTGATGCTCTGTTGTCATGTCACACAAAGCCTTTAACCATGTGGGTGATGCTCTGTTGTCATGTCACACAAAGCCTTTAACCATGTGGGTGATGCTCTGTTGTCATGTCACACAAAGCCTTTAACCATGTGGGTGATGCTCTGTTGTCATGTCACACAAAGCCTTTAACCATGTGGGTGATGCTCTGTTGTCATATCACACAACATGTGGGTGATGCTCTGTTGTCACACAAAATATTTTGCTGATGGGAAGTTGTCTTCCTGTAGGCAAGTGCGAGAAGACGGCAAGGACAAGAACTCAGTGGTTTCCTTCACACTGACCGATGAGCCCCAGCACATCGACCTGTACACCTCCAACAGCAAGGAACAGGTCAGCCCTGTTTGTACTGGCTTTAGTGCTTTGGGTGGATTGATCAGTGTAATATAGCACTGATGAGCCAACCCACACCACTGCACCCACTTCAAATTAATGTACTGGGTGCAGAATTTATGAAAATGTCTTGCTGGAATCGAGAGGTAGCCATTTAATCTTTGTGTGAAAATCTCTTTTCTGTTGTGCAGGCGATGAGGCTGGCGGTGGTGTCCAAGGATGGACAGTTGCATCTCTTTGAGCACTTTTTAAATGGGTAAGAGCCTTTAAAGGTGACAGGGACCGGTGTTAAATGTGACAGGGACTGGTGTTAAATGTGACAGGGACTGGTGTTAAATGTGACAGGGACTGGTGTTTTGGGTAACGAGTAGGCCAAGGTCGTTTTTCTTATTTTTTTTGCAGATTGTGAAAGTGCAGATTCTAAGTGTTCAAATGATGTGGCAGACATTGAAATGTGAAAACAGTTGAAGAGAGTAGAAGATATGCATATTTAAATGTCCATCCTAAAAGCAACATTCAGCTAAATTCGCCCTGAAACTTGGTGGTGACTAAGTTGGTGACTAAAGCCCCAAACACACAGGGAGCATCAGATGCCAGTGCTTGGAAGCCCACCCATTGTTTTAAACGGCCGAACACGCACCAAGAGCGTTCTGACGCGTGTCAAACTGCCTTGACGCCCGTACTCCGAAGCTGTTTAGATTTTGGAGCGTCAAATGAGGTTCCAGCAGCGACCAAAGCCTCTGAGCTCCCTCCTCCCTCTCTGCCCACTTCCATCCCCGTGTCGTCTGTCTCGATAATCTTACCAGCTCAGTGGCCTTGTGGTCTGAGTGTCGGCCCTGAGACTGGGAGGTCGTGAGTTCGATCCCTGGCCGAGTCATACCAAAGACTGTAAAAATGGGACCCATTTGCCTCCTTGCTTGGCACTCAGCATCAAAGGGTTGGAATTGGGGGGTGAATTCACCATGTGATTCCCGAGCGCGGCGCTGCTGCCGCTCACCGCTCCCGCAGGGAATGGGTCAAATGCGGAGAACACATTTCACACATTGTGTGACAATCAGTAGGACTTTACCTTTACCGTTATCTCAAACAAATCTCACGGCAGTTTAAATACAGCAGGCATTAATACGCTATACTAGCAAGAATACAATGTGACAATAATGTTCTAAACACATTGGCTAGCAAAACATAGCCTATCCCTGGATGTCATGATAAAATGAGATTACCGTAGATTAAGTTTGGACAGAATTGCATCATTTTTCCCCGCAACGCTGCCTTTTCTCTCTCCCCCTCTGCCCCACGGGAAACAGGTAGGATGATCCAACAGCCTCTATCCCAAGCTTGCCCAGAATGACGTGACAAACAAAATAGGCTATATTTCCCGCTGCAAAGTCGATCTCTGAGAAGAATACTAGAGGAATACCGTAAATGCATTCAAAACATATAATTTGATCCAGAGGAGAGAATTGTAGCCTACCTTTCCTCTGCAGTAGCCAGGCAGCAGCACTGTGCTCCAAACCGCGCTGGAGCTTCTCCCCATGTTTAGAAAGTGATTAAGCGGTTTATTGAGTCATGTCTAGCAGGGTAACTGCGGCGGATAGTCGGACCTGATTCTACGCTTATAATCCGCAGTTCATGTTTAGAAGAGACTTATGACAGCTAGGGGCTCAAAACTACGGTATAACAACTTTTTTTTAAATCGGTCAATTGTGCCTGATTACATATAAATTAGTGGCCTTTTCCCCCAAATAGTGATGGTTCTGTCATTCTGTGGTGTATACATTTCAGATCGGATGCTTATAGGGGCAGATCTTGACGCGCGTCAAGATTCGCTCCCTGTGCGTGTCGGGGCTTCAGACATCAAATCTTAGCTAGGGCAGCTCAACTGAACTTTGTATATCGTGTTGATGTTTGGCCAAAGAAACCTGCTCATGGCTCCATGTCCCTCCCCACAGGCCCTGTAAGAAGCCCTTGTCACCCTCCTGTACGGTGCAGATGTCCAACACAGCTGACTCTCCAATGCCTGTCCCCCTGCTGGCGGCAGCCCTCGGGGCGGACACTCGGACTGTGCTGCTGGCCTATGGCAGCCACCTGCAGCCTGTAATGGAGAAAGTTGTGAGTGCCACACCTCCATAAAAACACTTATTTTATTTTAATACGCTTACTCACCTTTGATTTTCCCTTACCATTTATTTCCTCCTGTAGGAGATCAACACAGAAAAGAGACACGTCTGCTTGACCCGGGACATGCAGACCACCCTGTCCCTCTCCATGGAAACCACCGTCTCCAAGGTAACACTGATGATGAGGTGAAGCAGAGGCTTATGTGGCTTTGGTTCACTTTCACTGAAATTCTCCCATCTTATTCACCATTCAAGTGCACATCTTATTCACCAGTCACGTGCACATCTTATTCACCATTCAAGTGCACATCTTATTCACCAGTCACGTGCACATCTTATTCACCATTCAAGTGCACATCTTATTCACCATTCAAGTGCACATCTTATTCACCAGTCACGTGCACATCTTATTCACCATTCAAGTGCACATCTTATTCACCAGTCACGTGCACATCTTATTCACCAGTCACGTGCACATCTTATTCACCAGTCACGTGCACATCTTATTCACCAGTCACGTGCACATCTTATTCACCAGTCACGTGCACATCTTATTCACCAGTCACGTGCACATCTTATTCACCAGTCACGTGCACATCTTATTCACCAGTCACGTGCACATCTTATTCACCAGTCAAGTGCACATCTTATTCACCAGTCACGTGCACATCTTATTCACCAGTCACGTGCACATCTTATTCACCAGTCAAGTGCACATCTTATTCACCAGTCACGTGCACATCTTATTCACCAGTCACGTGCACATCTTATTCACCAGTCAAGTGCACATCTTATTCACCAGTCACGTGCACATCTTATTCACCAGTCACATGCACATCTTATTCACCAGTCACGTGCACATCTTATTCACCAGTCACGTGCACATCTTATTCACCATTCAAGTGCACATCTTATTCACCAGTCACGTGCACATCTTATTCACCAGTCAAGTGCACATCTTATTCACCAGTCACATGCACATCTTATTCACCAGTCAAGTGCACATCTTATTCACCAGTCACATGCACATCTTATTCACCAGTCAAGTGCACATCTTATTCACCAGTCACATGCACATCTTATTCACCAGTCACGTGCACATCTTATTCACCAGTCACATGCACATCTTATTCACCAGTCAAGTGCACATCTTATTCACCAGTCACATGCACATCTTATTCACCAGTCAAGTGCACATCTTATTCACCAGTCACATGCACATCTTATTCACCAGTCACGTGCACATCTTATTCACCAGTCACGTGCACATCTTATTCACCAGTCAAGTGCACATCTTATTCACCAGTCACGTGCACATCTTATTCACCAGTCACGTGCACATCTTATTCACCAGTCACATGCACATCTTATTCACCAGTCAAGTGCACATCTTATTCACCAGTCACGTGCACATCTTATTCACCAGTCAAGTGCACATCTTATTCACCAGTCACGTGCACATCTTATTCACCAGTCACATGCACATCTTATTCACCAGTCACGTGCACATCTTATTCACCAGTCACGTGCACATCTTATTCACCAGTCAAGTGCACATCTTATTCACCAGTCAAGTGCACATCTTATTCACCAGTCACATGCACATCTTATTCACCAGTCAAGTGCACATCTTATTCACCAGTCACGTGCACATCTTATTCACCAGTCACATGCACATCTTATTCACCAGTCACGTGCACATCTTATTCACCAGTCACGTGCACATCTTATTCACCAGTCACGTGCACATCTTATTCACCAGTCACGTGCACATCTTATTCACCAGTCACGTGCACATCTTATTCACCAGTCAAGTGCACATCTTATTCACCAGTCAAGTGCACATCTTATTCACCAGTCAAGTGCACACACTGGACACACCAGTCAAACTGTCAGTCAAACTCACACACTGGACACACCAGTCAAACTGTAATTGTGCCTGAGATAAAAACGAGAGAATTGTTCATGCTTTCAGGTGAAGACCCCGATTGTCAATGCCAAGAGCAAAATGTTGGTCCCAGGGCTTCCTGGTCACCAAGCACCAATCAAGGGAATCTCTCGAGGCTTAGAGAAGAGGAAAAAAGACACAGACACCAAAGAGGTATGTTATCTTTAATTAAAGAGACACAGAGAGTCTTTTGCTGACGATGCACCAGACTAGCTCTACATCGGCATTGATTTTGTGGTGATTGGCTTAGACTCCTAAAACCCCAGTGTTGTAGCCTAAATGATTAGAAATGCACCGATCAATTGGCAATCGTAATTTGCCAATAAGCATTCTAAATAGGTGGATGAGCACTGTTTCAACGGTTTAAATTTATGCTCCTTTTGCCATTTGACGGTCATTGAATAAAGCTTTTTATTTCTTTTTTAATTGAAAATGGGCCCATCTATTCTTTAACTGGCCTTGCCATTTTTAATTTCAGCATCGCTGGCAGCGCAGCGTGAAGAGAGTTGGTCATTTCATTTTGCTCGTTTTGTTTTGTTTTGAGAGTGTTTAATTACTGTATTCACTGAAAGGTCACATACATTTCTGACACTTTTTTTTTTGGCCAGCGCACGCGGGCCCTCTATCTGGCTTTGTCCAGTCCAATTTGCGTGCCGATGCTCGTGAACGCTTTATCGCGCTGGCCATATGCTAGGTTCCGACCTAGCCTTGTTCTCCATTGCCGACTCGATTGGAAACCGTTTTATGTATTGGAGAGAAGGCATATCCTATGCTGCCTCAAATTTAAAAAAAAAATGTGTGAGCTATATTTGTCCAATGATTTGCAATTCAATAATGTGAATCGGCCCAAATGTCTGAACAGCATGTCCCTGCTACCAGTCACTGTTCACCTGAGATGAACTGTACAGTGAGTCTGCTACACCAAAGGTTAGCCCACTGTTGTGACTCTCAGCAATGCTTGTCCCATCTGATGGTAACTCTGGTCACCATGACAACCTTTTCCCCTCTAGATCTCAATAGCAGAGCGACTAGGCGAAATCGATCTGTCCACAGTCTCCGCTGTGAAGGGAGGCCCTAAGGGGGCGCCCTCCTTACAGACGGACAACTTTGCAGTGCTGCTGGTGCAGGGTTTAGAGAGCAGTGACGCCAACATCCTCAATGTGAGTATTCTTATCAGAGAGTCTGGTCTCTGCAACGTAGCATTTAAATGTAGCGGAAGTAAGCTATTGGAATGTCAACTAAAACAAAAAAATTGTAATGCAGTAGTATTTTGAATTCTGAGCAATTAAATGAGAAATACAACCAGACCTGTCCTTACTTGACCCCGGCTCATCTGGGAGTATTGACCTCTTCTCTTCCTTACCAAATTATCTTCTTTCGCTTATACAGAAAGTTTTCCAGACCCGCAAGGAGGCTGTGATAAAGAAGACGGTCGCTCGGTTACCCCTCCCTGCTGTCCTGCCTTTGGTGGAAGAGGTGAGTGTCCGATTTTGTGGTATTTGAGAAGTTGTATTTACCTTAAGATATTTTATGTATTTATTTATTCTTTATTATGTTGAGATATCAGTCTTTTTAACTCCGTTAAATGGATTTACTCCAGTTTTGAATCCTGTCATTTATCTCCTCCTCTCTAGATCACAAAGAGGTTGCAAGGGCACCCTTTTACGTAAGTGAAAGCTTCACAATTCACAACTCTAAACACGTATTTGGCTTATCTCAACATGAAAGTCCATAGAGCATCTCTGTACACGCATCAGACTGCCACTGCTGCAGACACTGCTGCCCTTTCTACTTTTCATGGTGAAAATGTCATTGATTTGTATTGGATATCAACCATAACGTCATCTTAATATGTATTGATTTACAGGGAACACTCAGCTGTAACCTAAGTGGTTCATGAGTAACTGTGAGAGAAGTTATAATCCCTTTTATTAGGAGATGTTGATGCATTACAATGTAAATACTTAACAGCACATACCTCTGCTGCCCCCCGCAGGGCGGTGCTGATGGTACGGTGGCTCAAGGCTGTGCTCATGCACCACACCTCATACCTGTCTTCGGTGAGTCCACTCTACAAATGGCCTGTGTTCGTCCTGTGCTCATGATACAACATACCAAAATGTATTACATTTATTGTCATGTTCAACTGTGGTAATTGAGTTCAGATTACATAGGTTTGTCTTTTAAACCTCATTAAAATGTTACACACCTGTATTAATTTTGGCAGCTATTTTAGATTTAGTCTTAGTCTTTTGGATGAAAATGCTTATTAGTTTTAGTCACATTTTAGTCATTTCTCTCCTTGATAGTTTTAGTCTATGAAAACTCAAAAGGTTTTAGTCCAGTTTTAGTCGACGAAAAGTCATTATATTTTAGTCAACTTTTAGTCATTAGTTTTAATCGGGGGAGGGGGGGGGGGGGCGGATCTCTCTTGAAACTAATTAAATTAGGCGGTACAGGTATTGGAAATTGATAGGTTGTATCAAGTGTTGTAATTCATAAAGCAACTGTGCTGTTCCCCGGTGTCTAAATGAACAGTATGTGGCTGCTGTAACGTTAGCAGTACATTTTTAGCCAGCATGTTTATATATATTTGGACAAGCAACTTGTAATTATGCTCGACCCATTTCATTCAAACACAGGACAATATACAGGGCTTAAAATCAACGTGGGATTGCGAGAATATATATAAATATTTTTGTCAATTCCTGCAGATTTGTAATTTATAATGCGGGAGAAGTCGCGCAATTGTTTGCGTGCTGATTATTATTATGTTAAGACGACGGTGCGGAACCAACATTGCTGAATACGGGCGACTGGTCGGACACACTTGACGACGGACTGTTTTGCTGAACGTAGCGTAGCCTCCCCACTCGACAAGCAGCAAACCGCTTCTTGTGACCAAATATCCCCGCGTTCAAAGAACTTCATACTCCCAGAGCTGGCATAATCCATATAAAAAACCCTCGTGTTTTACCTGAAATGAAACGTCCAGGTTTTGTGTCGGTCAGTGGCTCCATAAACAGCCGTAATTGTTGTAGCAATTTCTCAGAATGAGGAGCTCCCAGGCAGGGACCTCCCTTTTGTACGATTACATTTTGTAATCTTCATTTTAATGAAGTAATTTGTGGTGTTTTGATTTGTATCCTCTGAAGATGTGCTCTCTGCAGTTGAAGCAGTGTTTCCTCTGTGTACTGATCCATGTACCTGTCCAACAGCTTCCAGACCTGGTCACCCAGCTGGGAGTGCTCTACCACATGATCGAAAGCAGAGTGAAGATGTTCCACAAACTAACAAAGCTGCATGGCAAACTGTATCTCCTAATGACACAGGTATGTTATGGTATATTTTGTCCACTGGCCAAATGGGTAGTAGATTTGGCCAACTGTTTTAAGTTAGCTGATAGAAAATGGCTGTCATTTTTACCTCCGTCTTAAGCCGAAAATCTATGTCTCTATGCTATGTATTGCAGCAAAATGCTACATTTCCACTTCACAGCACACTTTCTGACCCATTCCTGATTGGCTACAAAGTTAGCCCATTTAAATCGCAGTCTTCCATCTCACTCTTGAGTTCAAGGTTAAGATGCGAGTCAAAATGTGTTTTTCAGAAGTTGGATAGTAATAACATGTTCATCAGTATTCTGTCAGTATGCTTCAATTTGTGATCAGTTTTGATTGAAGTGAGAGAGAGAACTGGTTGGACAAACCCGTCTTTATTTGTCACACGACAACCCAACACACGCATACGGCCACACACACTCTCATGCTGATGCTGGCCGGTGAAATAGTCTCTGCATTTATCCCATCCAGGCTTGTCCTTCCTCCGGGGGGCAGGCTAGGAGCAGTGGGCAGCTTTCCTTGTGTACAGCGCCTGGGGACCAACTTTAGTTCTAGTCGTCACTGGTCAGATGATCTTCTGCATGTTTTTAGTGCGGGTCCATACCAATGTTGTATGGAGGAACCTCAGGCCAAGAATAAATGTTTGCAAGCAATGAGTTGTCTAATTTTAGGATTATTCGGACATTATGTGGACAGATCACACTTTCAAGTGTTTTTACTTTTATTTAGACATCCAGACTAAACCGGATGGACAAACAAACCCCGTCTTTATTTGTCACAAACACCATTTGTCATGCACACACGTGCACGGCAGCCAGTACACACACACACACACGCATGCTTTTGGAGGCGCCGTGAAATTTGTCCTCCACGTTTGACCCATCCTGGCTCGTCCGCCATGGTTCAGGCCAGGAGTGATGGGCAGTTGCAGTGAAGCGCCCGGGCACCAAGTTCTTCCAACCGCCGCTGGTCAGACGACCATCTTCTGCATGTTTTTAGTGGGGGGCTTATATATGGAGGAAGCACGGGGAGAACATGCAAACTCCACACACAAAGGCCCTTCCGACAAGATAGCCCACCTGGGCAATAGACACTGAAGACATGGGGGGGGGGGGGGGGGAGACACACTCCGCGTCCCAGGCAGGAATCAAACCCAGGACCTTCTAGCTGTGAGGCGACAGCGCTACCACTGCGCCACCGTGCCCCCCAGATATTGGTCACCTTGTCGCCAAGCTTTTTCAAAGTACACAACCTGACTGTCAATCACTACAGTGAGAGATTTTAATAATGTATGCTTCTTCAAACTAAATATAACTTTCTATTGTACCTGCGATACAAAACACATACCCTTGCTAATTTGATAATACATTGATTGTACTTGCCATCATGGTAACTCTATAGATGACACCAGAGTAAGAAAATGGGATGTACTGTAGGTCTGCAAATGCTCCCCTAATGGATATAAATACAATACTTTCTTTTCACCACCAGGTGGCGACAAGTGACAGCAGCAACGCAGTCACGGATGTGGACCACACAGCTAAACTGGTGTATGAAGAGGGTGAGTGTTGCTTCTTCTCTTGGGCCGCATTGACACTACAGGTCTTGATGCCCAGATCCGACTTTGTGATCCGACCATCTGCATTTTATTTAACCTTCTACTTTTAAAAGTGACCCATAGCCTACATTAGCACAGACCAGACGATGCAGCACAAGTCCCTACAGGAATATTATAGAAATATTATAGTAAGGGACCACAGGAGAGAACAACAAATGTGCTTCCTATAAACTCACTCTTGAGCACCACTGACTCTCCAAGTCCAGAAATATTAAACGGATATTAAATCCTCATGATATTAAACACATGCAAAGAGCTGCATGGTAAACTGTTTCTTTCTAACAGTAGGCATTTACCCGGTGGGAAAATGTCCACACTGTGGCATCCCTAGTCCAGTGGTGCTGACAGAATTCCTGAGATACTTCAAAACTCACACCCATCAAAACGATGAGCCATCTATACCAGTCACAGTCCAGTTATAATTGGGTCAGGTTGAAATTGACAGGAATAAACTGTTGAGCCTAATTTGCCACCTAAATCAGCGATCTTTTTAATGTGAGTGCAGCATATTTCAGATGATTGACTGGATTCACTTGAGCCCACTGGAATGCAACAGGTCCCATTGATGCTCTGTAGAAATTGCTGCCCTGCCAGTGTCTCGTTTTCTCATTATTTTGACTGGCGTTCATTATCTTTGTCAATGCAGTTTAAATCATTTGGTGATGCTTTTTCTGAAAGAGTGCACCGAGTGGGTAAAGATTTATGAAGGCAATTTGCTCTGCCATGCAGCCACTCTTGACGATGCACCACACGCAAACAAGACTCCTGTTGCCTGGCAACCTGACCAGCAGTGTTCAGATCCTCCCCTTAAAGCAGAACAAGGCCCTGCTCTGTCCCTCTTGCAGTAGCCAGACGTAGATGGATGCATCTACGTCTGCAACACAACTCTGAAAACTGGTTAGCGCCCCCGTCCCCCAAGTGAAAAGAAGAAAAGGATGCATGACAGACATGAATTGACCAACCACGGACCTCGAGGGCGGTGCATCCGGAATGCGTTCATCATCTAAATAGATCCCGGGTGAACACGCGTAACTTCCGTCACAGCCCAGCCAATCAGATTTCTCCCACATCATCTTGAGGGATTTTGCCGCAAGTCTCCCGGAAAGTTGATTTGTGATTCAGACCCTCCGTTGCTGGAAGCTTGCTGACGTACGATGTTGGGCTCGTTATGGGTCCGTCAGCAACCCAACAGGGGAAGCTGAAGATTTCCACTGTGGAACAAGGCGTATGGTCATAGTTTGTTCAGGTTAATCATTAGGTTTTAACTGGTCTTTCCATTGCAAACGTGTATCCTACCGTCTAATTGGTTGTTGTCAGGCTTCCTTCACCTGTTCATAGTGTGAGATGGGCTAATAAGAGGAACTGCAATAACGCTCCTTTCAGGACAGCTGGCAGTTTGGATTTGCAGGTTAGAATTAGGCCTTTTCCAATGCAAAATAATCACCCAGAGGTGAGGCAAATAATAGGGCTACCTGTCTTACATTTGAGACATGTCATAATTTTTTATGAGGTTACTCATTCTCTACATGCAGCAGCACTGTTGAGTAGGGGTGGGACAAAATATCGATACTCACGGTATCGCGATATTTCCACTTGCGATACGTTATCGATACACTGGCACCAAGTATCGATATTTTATTAAAATATGCAGGATCTTGAAACTGATTCCCCCACAGCCATTTTGATAAACCGAGTCCTAGGGTTGTCAAATATTGATACTTAGGTACTTAGTCGATACTAAACATTTTAAACGGATACAATACCGGTACTCATTTTCTACAGTATCAAGTTTATCGATACCAGCAGCGCTTCCTCTGCCTCCTCCACACAAACGGACACCTGCTTTTTGCCTTTTAGGGGTATTTTTTTCTCTTCAGTTACACAGATATCGTGATGTATCATAGGTTAAATTTCTTCCAATATATCGATTATTGCAGAATCGCTGTATCGTGATAATATCGTTATCGAGGGCCAAGTATCGTGACCGTATCGTGAGTTACTCCACGATTCCCACCCCTACTGTTGAGCTAATTTACCTGAAACTCTCACTGGTTTCACTTATGGAGTTGATTGACACATATCACAAGTAATGGTAATAAGCTGTGGAGTTGACCTATTTGGTCCTCTACTTTGCATTCATAGCACTTCCTCTTTTAGTAGAAATATGTGCATTTTTCCATGTTAACCATTGTTAACCAAGCATTGTATATGAAATCTTGTAAATACAAAAAATCATCTTAATTAAGTCAATTACATTATGTAATTTCTCAATCAGTGAGAATAAAAGTGTCTATTATTCTGCTGCTGTGGAGTGATGGTCAGATTGCCTACAAATTAGTTTTCCATGTTCTTGCTATTATACTACATCAATGTACGGTACTTATTTGATTGATCATTACATCTGCCTTCTGCCCTCACTTCCTTGCTCTATGCAAAAGCATATTTACAGTTCTGACATAGATTCATACTTTTTCATAATAAATTGACTCGTGACTGCATCATACCTCGAGGTGGCAGCAGGAGATGCTGCCTGGCCTCTCGGAGCAGAGCAGACTCTCTCAGCAAATCATGTTGACATCCCGCTCTCCTGGACCACAGAGTCAGTGTTGTCATAACCGAATGCCTCCGTTATGGTATTGAAATGCAAATAGCTGAGATAGATCTCTCCCTCCATGGAAGTTCAAAACAAATGAGATCTCTCTTCCCAGTCCCACCTCCCTCCCCGTCACCTCTACTCAGGCCTGTGTGGGATGTGTGGGATTTGTGCTTCTGTTTATGTCATGAAATCTCTAATCTCTCAAACATCTCATTTTCTGGCTCTGCAGCATCACAGACTGATGATTTGTTTTTCATTTTCCTCACCTTTTAGAGTCATCTGATGAAGATGAGGCCTCCGAAGGTCTTCCTGATGACGACTCTGACGTAAGTTATGACAAACTGATCAGTCAAGAAATGTGCAGCCTAGATGGAGTATTGGCAGGGTCCCCGTGAATCCTTGACAAGTCTTAAAAGGTCTTCCATTTCGTTGTTGATGTTCAAGGTCTAAAAATGTCTGGAATTGTAGGAGGCGAGGCATGAAATTTGATCTCGGGATGAGTGAGCTTGTCTATTTTCTGGTCAGTTTTTATCATTTATTTGACAGAAATTGTATATCCCACAACAATGACCATTTCCCCAACATCTAATACCTACACTAGCCTATTTGTCTATGTCAAAAGGTAACGTGCACTGACTCTGCTACGGTAGATGGTGGTACACCTTTATGTGGCTGTGATCCACACAGAATTACCATAATATATCAGTTGTGGTTTGCAAGTGTTGATCAACCGGCAGGCACTCCACCGTGACCTCACTGCTACCTAAACATGAAGCAGTCTGGCCCATACTCTGTTTGGTTGGAGAGGATCCACGGCCATCTTAAGTTCACCACTTATTTGTCAAAAAGCCTGACAGCCCGCAGTAAGAAAGCTGCTCCAAAGCCAGACTGGATATTGCTCCAAAGGTGGAGGTGCTTCTGAATGAAAGCAAGAGCGAAGGAGAGTCGGCCTTAAGCGGAAAACATACTTGTGCGTCAGCCTCGACTTGGAGCCCTGCCTGCAGCAGCTAGTCCCATATGCTCCAACATCACTATTCATCATTCATCTAGTTTGACAGTTATTGAGAGTTGATTTGAGTTAATGAGTTATTACGGTAATTTGAGTTAGTGTGGACCAGTGATGTCACTGGTCCACACTTTAACACTCAATAACTGTCAAATTAAATGACAGACTTCAAAACAGTTTACAGTTTTCTGATATACTACTGATGTTCTAATGATACAAAGCTGGTTGAAAATGGGCAGAGTGTTCCTTTAATGACGCAAGAGTACCTAGCTGCACATAAATGTCTCAAGCAATATGACAACCTGTTGCTAAGCAGCTAAAGGATATACCGGTAGTTGGTTAGCATTAGCTATAGCTTGAGCTGCTAAACCTCTGGGTTAACAGTGAATGACTAGCTATTGATTCCACCTGTTAGTTGACTTCATGTTTTTGCAATGCGATATGTTTCCACTTCACATGCTGAACTGTAGCACTAATTGCCTAGATGCCATGGTCGCTGTTGTGAGAACACCAGTTACTTTGTCAGTTTCATACCAGCATACTGTAGCTCAGGGGGAGGGAGAACAAAAAACCTATGCAAACAAAACCTATGCAGGTGATTGGAGAAATTAGCGGATGTCCCGCGTTATTTCCGTTTTGACCCAACTTTCTCCTCGATGAATTCCAGACAGGTAGGCGGAAGCATTTGCAAATTGCGGGAGCAAACGCGTCTGCTTTAAGAGACTACTAAGAGGCCCGTGTTACTGATCGCTTAGCCTAATTACTTATTTGAATTAAAAAAACAACAGGATATCAGTTGTGAGTTATTAGCCAGTAATTTGCGTAGGTCTGTGTTGGCATACTGCATGATCCATGGAACCATATAGTTCTGACAGATTGATTCAGGCCCGAATGAAATTGATGGATCATTACTGGATGTTGGGGAACCATAGAGTGAAATGAGTGGGAAAGAGTGTTTCTGAGCAGTTACTGGTCGGAGTGACATTAAAACATCTCAAGAAAGGTCTTAAAAAGTATTACATTCAACCTGCAGAATAGATACCCTGAAGCTAGGATAGGAGCTGAGCCCTGAGGTGTTGATTTCTTTACCCTCTCAGAATTGGGAAGAGGAGGAGGCGATGGAAGAAGATAAGGAAGGGCCAGCGGGGGAGGAAGACGAGGATCCGGACAGAACGGACTCCAAAGCGAACGGAGAGGAGGACATGGAGCGTGGGAACGAGAGCGAAGAGGAATGAAGCGTCTGGAAATGCCAAGCGTACACAAACTGAAAGAAAAAGAAATGGACCTGAAAGATTTATATATACTTTCATTTTATTTTCATGCTTTGGATTTTATTATCAGAACAGATTATGGTTTTTACCAGATCACACAAGCAAGGGACAGATCACATCGGCACTCGGGCGGCGCGGGCCCCCCTGCCACGCCACGACATGGTTCAGCCACTAGGGCGGTGATGTCATACTCCCTCTTCTCCCCCCCCCCCGCCCCAATCTGAGCGGTGATGGCTGTGTTTGTGGAGAAAAAAAACATTCTGCTGATTCAAATCTATGTAATTTCTCCCTCTTGCATTCTTAATTTGCTCTGCATCCCAATTCCCCAATGCAGCCTGTTCTCATGTGCCCGTGCTTCACCCCTATGGACTTATATTGAAGATGACGGGACAAAGAACTTGGCTGCGTTCCAGTTTGCCTACGTTGCACTTCCAAATCTCACACATTGTACTAGGACTATTACAGTATATTCTATGCCCCGCTTAACAGTAGATGACACAGCACTCTGCCAGTGTTTGGTTGATCTTAACGCAGCTGCTATGTAGTGTACCTGGAGCGTTTCCTAGTTGTGTGGGGGAGCACACAAATCCAACCGCTAGGGTCAGTCTGGAATTGGGATGTAGGGTCCCGGGTTGTTTTTGTTTTGTACAGAATACTGCTTGATCCAGAAGTGGCCATACATCATGCCCACACAGTGTAAATCTGTATGTACAGTGCAGTGTTTGTATGAGCTCTTCCCTCTACAGCTATCCCCAGAAATCCTTGGGATTAAAAAAATTCCTGTAAAGTCTCGTCATGAATTATTATTTTTATTGTTTTTTTCTCCACGTTTCATTTTTGTTTTAACTGTCCTCTTTTGTGCATTTAGTTTTGGGGTTTGTTGCCTTGAACCCAGAGCCACAGGGGCAACTTGAGGAAAGGAAAATGTGAACTTTGCTCAAATAGGTGATTAAATGGGTGTTTTGAAATGGCCTTACTGTGTCTGAGAGGGGATATGAAGTGTAAAAGCATCACTAAGGGACAAATGCACTAGTGCTGTACAGGATGCTGTTGATCTATATTTGTATATGTATGTTGCTTGATACGGTCATGCGAGGGAAACTCATGACTGAAATGTGATAAGTATCAGGGCCCAGTTGCACAAAGCACCTTAGGTTAAGATTTCCTTTAGAGTCAGAGTTAAGGTGTCCATAAAATAGACTCGGCTGCACAAAACACCCTTAAATCTTCTCCATAAGGTTCAACATTTTAAGGAAAACATAAGTACAAGATTTAAGGGTGTTTAGTGCAGCCGCTTCTATTTTATGGACACCTTAACTCTGACTTTAAGGGAAATCTTAACCTAAGGTGCTTTGTGCAACTGGGCCCAGATTCCCTGCTAACATTGGCTTGCTGGAGAAGTGTAGGTATCATTTAAAAAGCTTTGTCAGACGGTTCAAACGTAGCCAAAGGTAAATGGGCTATGGGCATTTTGCACCAAAGCCGATTGTGGATGTCCATCTGGTTCAGATTTGTCTTGATGCCACTGAATGTTTGGTCACAAAGACAGACTGCTCAACATGGATGCTCACTCCAAGATTTAAACTGAAGAGTATTAAATTAGTGGTCAACTCGGTATGGGTTTTCCAAATGATTATAATGCAGATATGAACTTAAATATTTATCACTAGTGTGCCTGCATTCTCTGTTTGCTTTTGTAGATCTGCACTCTGTCTGCAGCTCACTTATTTTAAATAAAAAAACATGTCTACAGGTAATCAAAAAACAAAACTTTGTAAAAACTGTCATTGTGCTACCGCATTTATCAGCAGATAGCATCTTGTTTCTGAGAACAAAAATGTCTGAACATACCAGTGTATATGTATATACATGTATATATACACGTATACATATGTATATATATATATACATATATATGCATGCATATATATACATAATATATACACGTATAAGGGCTGTGAATCTTCACTGGCCTCACGATTCGATTGCGATTCAGAGGGCTACGATTCGATTACGATTATCGTTGCATCTTGATGCATCTTAAATCGATGCATCACTTTTTTCCGCAATACATGATTTATTTTTTCTCACTTTCTTTTTTCTCACTGTGTGGCTACTTTTAAAATAAAAGTGCATTTGGAATTGCATTGTATTATGATCCATAATCTTATAATCGATTATTTTTGACACCCCTAGTATAGACGGTTTTCACCAGAGCGCAACCCCACAGCACTTCCTTTTTCTCAGCATTCGGCAAACTGCAGAAATATTCACTTGACATCGTTACTTTTGTTTTCGCCGCTCAGCTGTATAGACGGTTTTCACGGAATGGTCAGTCCTGCACTTGAATGTTTTATTTTATTTTATGTCCATAGCAAACACTGCAACAGGAAGTGAGCGGGGATTCAATTTAGAATGTTTTTGTTGTCAAGTTAAAACCGTCTATATATATCCCAGTTAAGAGCAGACATTTTCTGTTTATCAGCCTTGTGAGCACAGGCATCGACTGATACAGATTATCTGAATCTGAACAGGTGACGACCCGGAAGCTGATTTGACGTTCACTTTCCCTCACTTGTAAATCAGACTTATGCAATCTCCAAAATGTATACTCTATAATTTAGGCCAATGGAATTTAAAATATAGCAAAAGATTAATACTTAGGTCCAGTAGGGTGACGTTGCCTGTGACTAGGCAATGTTACACATTGACAACAAGAGGTCACTGTTTGAAATGTAACAGCCTTTATTGTGCAGAAATACTGTAAGGTGATGTCATGTAAACTGCTCATAGCACATTCCTGTTGACCAACCCTGCTGCTCTGATGCTTCATACTAAACCCTGCTGCTCTGATGCTTCATACTAAACCCTGCTGCTCTGATGCTTCATACTGAACCCTGCTGCTCTGATGCTTCATACTAAACCCTGCTGCTCTGATGCTTCATACTAAACCCTGCTGCTCTGATGCTTCATACTAAACCCTGCTGCTCTGATGCTTCATACTAAACCCTGCTGCTCTGATGCTTCATACTAAACCCTGCTGCTCTGATGCTTCATACTAAACCCTGCTGCTCTGATGCTTCATACTAAACCCTGCTGCTCTGATGCTTCATACTAAACCCTGCTGCTCTGATGCTTCATACTAAACCCTGCTGCTCTGATGCTTCATACTAAACCCTGCTGCTCTGATGCTTCATACTAAACCCTGCTGCTCTGATGCTTCATACTAAACCCTGCTGCTCTGATGCTTCATACTAAACCCTGCTGCTCTGATGCTTCATACTAAACCCTGCTGCTCTGATGCTTCATACTAAAGGGCAGAGAAAACTTGAAGTCACAAAGATCATTCCAAAGTGTAAACCAATGGGAGATCACTTATGGAGAATGAAGGTACTTTTATTTGATTGGAACTATGAAGTAAAAGTGATGAGCTTTTGCCTTTTGATATAAAAAATACAAGATGTTTGTGATCAATCTTTGGCATAAATTGTCAAATACGTGTATTAGAATGATGTGGTGACCCGCCCCTTATTTTTCTCTCCATTTCAGTGTGACTAAGCCAGTCAGGGTTGAGGCTATTAGCAATATAGCCACCCACATCCATCTGTGAGATGAAAGCCTTTGTTGACTTGCCATGGCACAAAACCCGGACGTGTCAAAAGGTTCTCCCCATGCGCAAATCAAGACATCTGTCGTCTGGATCTACTGGCCAGATGCCACAGGCGTTGTCTTTGGTTTTGCACAGTGGCTCTCCTGAGGTGGGATGAGTGAAAGAAGCCCAGTTCATGATCCCAGGCAGGGGCCCAGAAGGAGCTGTTGGTGTCGCGCCATCATGGCCGCCGCTTCCCAGACCATGAGACCAGGTAATGGAAGGGATAAGAGATAATAGCTCATTAAAATAGCTTGTAAAGACTGTTGTTAGGCAAGTGAAGCCTGAAGAAGAGAACGCTGTGTTTTTATAAGTAATGGGTGATGATTATCATGACCATGGGCCCCTACTGACCTACACACGCAAATAGTAGTGTGGTTGCACAACTGCAGGGTCAACCCACAACCACACAGCATGTATTACTTTGACATTGTAGTCTCTGAAGCCAGACTTGTCTCCTACATTCTGGGAATATTTAGGAGCACAATTGAATACAGAAGTAATGTACATGTGTAGGCTACACTACTACATCTTCAATCAAATAAACACGGGCAACAGAACGCAACGTGTTTCAACCTCGCTGGTCTTCGTCAGGCTGTCCGTACACATGTACATTACTTCTGTATTAAATTGTGCTCCTAAATATTCCAAGAAGCTCCCTTTTCCCCCTCCCTCTCTTATATAGCCTATAGCTAGGCCTACTGCTGTATTGGATCAAATGTCCCATCTGTTTTAGAAAGGGAAATGTAAAAATACCGTTTACAATGATAAGACTGTACATGACAGGAGGAACATGGGATCCTACACTAGCCAAAGATGAATGGAAAGCTCATCCAGCGTAATGAACTGAGTGACAAACAGGACACTGCACATCAACCAGGCAAAAAACTACATTTGAAGTTTTCACTCGAACCAACTGCTTTGCTCCCCCCCCCCCCTACCTTCCCCCCACCTAACTCCATAAATAATACTGAATCCCTCTCAAAGGTGCCTATATGCGATGTCTTTTCCCCTCCAGCTTCTGTCTGCATGGATTGGGAGCATGGGAAAGTTTGAACTTGCCCACCGGGTGGCACTGCGAGCATTATTAACTTCATGTCTCCGTGTAAATCTAACTGGATCCACCAGGCTGCAGAGGGGATCACAGTCCCACAATGCCACAGCACATCTGTCAGAAAAGCCCTGGATGTGGCTGCTTTGGAGCAAACGCCCCAATGAATTTCTGCTTTGTCCCATTTCAGCCGAGCAAAACACCGCAGATGAAAGGGGCAGAGGGCAACGCTGGATGTGTGCTTCAACTGCCAATGGCAAATGTCAGTCCCTCTCACAGACGAGGGATACAGTAACAAATAGTCCCTCCCATGTCTTCACAAGTCCCTCTCACAGAGGAGGGATACAGTAACAAATAGTCCCTCCCATGTCTTGACAAGTCCCTCTCACGGACGAGGGACACAGTAACAAATAGCCCCTCCCATGTCTTGACAAGTTCCTCTCACAGACGAGGGACACAGTAACAAATAGTCCCTCCCATGTCTTGACAAGTCCCTCTCACGGACGAGGGACACAGTAACAAATAGCCCCTCCCATGTCTTGACAAGTCCCTCTCACGGACGAGGGACACAGTAACAAATAGTCCCTCCCATGTCTTGACAAGTCCCTCTCACGGACGAGGGACACAGTAACAAATAGCCCCTCCCATGTCTTGACAAGTCCCTCTCACGGACGAGGGACACAGTAACAAATAGCCCCTCCCATGTCTTGACAAGTTCCTCTCACAGACGAGGGACACAGTAACAAATAGTCCCTCCCATGTCTTGACAAGTCCCTCTCACGGACGAGGGACACAGTAACAAATAGCCCCTCCCATGTCTTGTCAAGTCCCTCTCACGGACGAGGGACACAGTAACAAATAGTCCCTCCCATGTCTTGTCAAGTCCCTCTCACAGACGAGGGACACAGTAACAAATAGTCCCTCCCATGTCTTGACAAGTCCCTCTCACGGACGAGGGACACAGTAACAAATAGCCCCTCCCATGTCTTGTCAAGTCCCTCTCACGGACGAGGGACACAGTAACAAATAGTCCCTCCCATGTCTTGACAAGTCCCTCTCACGGACGAGGGACACAGTAACAAATAGCCCCTCCCATGTCTTGTCAAGTCCCTCTCACGGACGAGGGACACAGTAACAAATAGTCCCTCCCATGTCTTGACAAGTCCCTCTCACGGACGAGGGACACAGTAACAAATAGTCCCTCCCATGTCTTCACAAGTCCCTCTCACGGACGAGGGACACAGTAACAAATAGTCCCTCCCATGTCTTGACAAGTGACGGCGGCTGTAGAGAAAAACATACTTTACCTTCTCCAGAGAGAAGAATGGTGCTTGATGTGATGAAAAGAATAACTGTTGCCCTTGTGAATGTTTGTATCTCATCTACAGTAGCTCTGTAAGACAAGCATCTTGAAATGTGGGTTTTGACAACGCTACCTTACATATTTCATTATTCATATTTCACGCCTCAGGCGGTGCCGCAGTACCGGCATCAAGTGTCACGAACAGAAGACGGATGTCAGCTTGGATTTCTGAGATACTGAACATCAAAGATTGGATTTCTCAGCTGGCATAACTTATTATGTATGTTATGTACTATGTTTTTTAATATTTAATGGCATTTTTTATAACACCACAAAAGCATTAAGTAACGTTCAAAAATCATGAATAATATGGATAACTCAATATTTATCCATTTTGCCATTGCCTGGTCAAAGAACTGTTTGAGTGCATCACACACACATACACACACACACACACACACACACACACACACACACACACACACACACACACACACACACACACACACACACGTCAACTAACTTTATAATATATGACATCCTGTCATTGCAACTGTCTGGCATGTACATGGAAATCCACGTTTTATTCAAAGGCAGGTGCAGGTGGGTTTGCAGGCTAGGGCTCCTTGGTCTACTGACAGGCTCATAAATATGAATGGTGCTGGGTGGATTTACAGGATGACATAGCATGTTGGGCAAATTGTTCAGACTGAAAAATCATGGATACCATTCAATGATGCATGAGATTCATAAATATTCACTGGTCACATTTTTTGAAGTTTGGACTGAGATGGTAAAAAGCAAAATAGTTATCTATTAGGACTTTTTGGAATATACACCATGCTAAACAATTGCAATACCCTAGTCAACTGACCCTTTTTACACCCATAATGTAATATTATTATTAGCCTACTGCAGCATCATTATATTTAAGGTTTTGCTGCCTTTATCCAATATCAGATTGCACATTCTTCTCATAAGAAGGCAGAGGATTTAAGTCATTCTGTGCCACACAAAAAATCCTCCAGGTCCACACTGTCAAGTCAAGTCAAGTCAATTTTATTTATATAGCACATTTCATACATAAAGCAATTCAAAGTGCTTCACAAGACATTACAGACATAAGAGAATAAAAGAAGATAAAAAGACAATAAAAAGCAAAAAGCAGTAAGATGCTACACGTTTGGTCAATACAGGAAAATAATAGGATAAATAGACATTTCAGCAGTTAAAAGCAGTGCTAAACAGAAACGTTTTTAGACCGTTTTTAAAAATCGGAAGTGTTGAGGAAAATCTGAGGGCCTCAGGCAGGTTGTTCCAGCTAACAGCAGCACAGTGTGTAATGGTGGCCCTGCCCTGGTTTGAGTGGATCCTTGGGACAGCTATTAGGCCGGACCCAGCTGACCTGAGAGGTCTAGTTGGTTCATAGCGAGGGAGGAGATCTGCTATGTATTGTGGGCCTAGGCCGTTGAGTGATTTGTAAGCTAAAAGAAGGATTTTAAATTTAATTCTGTAACCTACAGGGAGCCAGTGTAAAGATTTAAGAACAGGGGTAATATGATTAGCCCTCCCAGTCCTAGTTAGGACCCTAGCAGCAGCATTTTGAATGAGCTGGAGTTGTCGAAGTTCTTTATTTGACAGACCTGAGAAAAGGCTGTTACAGTAGTCTAATCTACTGTAAATAAAGGCATGAATTAGTTTTTCCAAGTCCTGACTGGACATGAAGCCCCTAATCCGAGCAATATTTTTTAGATGATAAAAAGCAGATTTTCTGACCGACTTAATGTGTGAGCTGAAATTAAGATCGGAGTCGATAGTAACTCCAAGGTTTTTTACTTGGTCCTTTGGCTTAAAGGAAAGAACCTCGAGGCAGGCTGCAATTTGAAGTCGTCGTTCTTTCGGACCAAAAACGATCACCTCAGTTTTGTCTTTATTTAGCTGGAGGAAGTTTTTACACATCCAGTCGTTAATTTGATCAATGCACAGACAGAGTGAGTCAATGGGAGCATGATCGCCTGATGAAAGAGTTATGTACAGTTGTGTATCATCTGCATAGTTATGGTAGGCTATATGGTTTCTTTGCATAATTAGAGCTAAAGGGAGCATGTATAAGTTAAATAGAACAGGCCCCATGATGGATCCCTGAGGGACCCCACATATCATTTGAGTTATGTCGGAGGTGTAATTGCCAATGGATACCAAGTATTTTCTGTCCTGGAGATACGTCTTAAACCACTGGAGGGCCGTACCAGAGAGCCCCACCCAGTTTTCTAACCTGTCTAATAGAATTGAGTGATCGACGGTGTCGAACGCAGCGCTGAGGTCCAATAATACTAGAATTGAGTTTTTTCCGGCATCTGAGTTTATTCTAATGTCGTTGAGAACCTTTGTGAGTGCGGTCTCAGTACTGTGATGGGGACGGAAACCTGATTGGAATTTATCTAGTAGATTATTTGTGGATAGAAATCTGTTTAGTTGAAGATAAACAGCCTTTTCAATGATTTTGCTTATGAATGGGAGATTTGATATTGGTCTATAGTTATTAAGTAATGAGGAGTCAAGACTACGCTTTTTAAGTAAGGGTTTGATTACTGCAGTTTTGAGAGATTCAGGAAAAGTGCCGGTCAAGAGGGAGCAGTTAACTATTTGTACAAGGTCAGATGAAAGGCAGTTATAGATGCTTTTAAAAAAGCTAGTTGGGAGGGTGTCCAGGCAACACGTGGATGACTTAAGGCCATGCACAATTTCATCCAAAGTTTTTGGATCAATTGCGCTAAAGTGAGACAGACTTATTGAGTTAGTTAGGATCGGGGGGGGGTGGTGGACTCGCATCATTTTTCAGTGAGGAGCCACTGATGGCTTGTCTGATCTTGATGATTTTGTCATTAAAAAAGGCAGCAAACTCATTACATTTATCAGTGGAAAGGAATTCAGGTGGTACACATAGCGGGGGGTTAATCAGTCTATCAACAGTGGCAAAAAGGGTACGGGCATTGTTTACATTTTTGTTAATGATGTCAGAGAAGTATGATTGTCTCGATTTTTTTAGCTCAAGGTTGTAGGAGTGAAGGCTATCTTTGTAAATAGTGTGGTGGACATGCAGGTTCGATTTGCGCCATTTACGCTCAGCTTTCCTGCAGTTTTTCTTCATATTCCTGACAGAGGCAGCATTCCTCCACGGTGCTTTAAGCTTGCCAGATAACATTTTTGTTCTAACGGGCGCCACACTATCAATAACATTCAGGACAGTTGCATTGAAGATAACAAGAATGTCATTGACAGAGGTAGGAGGAGTAGAAGAGGAGGAGGTTGTTAAAGGAGAGAAGAAATTTTCCATGAACAGAGAACTGGAGCTAGGAGTAATGTTACGTCTTTTGATGGTTTGTGATCTGGGAATGGTTACAGGGGAGATCTCCATTACAAAGAAGATACAGAGGTGGTCGGACAGGGCAACATCGATTTTGGAGATAGATGAACATATAAAACCCCTCGAGATGACTAAGTCCAGGGTATGGCCTCTGTTGTGAGTAGGGCCAGAGACATGCTGGGACAGTTCAAATGTCATGGCAATGATATTTTCTTTGAATCATTGCAGAGCGATGAGTCAGACGGGACAATGGAGGTGAGCAAGATTCACATCTGACATCTCAAATATGAATATGTAACTGTCCATGATGAGACAAAGAGAGGTGACACGCAAGCTCGAACCTGCGACCCTCGTGTTGGTAAGCGGGGAATCTACCACTGCACCACCTGGATGCCCGTTTCATGATAAATATGAATTATCTGGCTAATTGAATAATCCATCTTCATGCAATGCCCGCTGGCAGTTCTGCTAGCGGGAAATGGCTCCTCAAAGGCTGCCTTAGGATTTGCTGAGTAAGACTTCTCATTCAATTATGGTTAATTGGAGTCATATTAGAAAAGTTCATAGACTAAAGATCTTTATGGCTCTCGAATATATAAAATCCATATTAACTCCAGTAATTCAATATTAAATGAAATATCAACTCCAGCTGCTTTCAGTTCTGTCGCAGAGCTCCACGAGTGCTCAATTTGTGCCGGTGTTCTGATGATCTGTGCTATTGAGATGTGCTACCGTAGCGGGAATCGTTACAATAGCATGAATCAGAGAGCAGTCAATCAATATGCGCTACCCTATTAAAAATGCTACCTTTGCTTAAGTAGCCATATAACCCATTTTCATTCAGATGAGATGAGAGGTCAAGGGACCCCGTTGAAATTGTTTTTCCCTCGCCAAGGTTTTGCCTAACTTTTGGAGCGTTATTTAGCCCCCTTCCCGCCAAGCTAACATGACATGGGTAGGCTACCAATGGAAACCTCCAGAATACAGAATGAATGTCATTTGGTGGATACTTTTGTCCAAAACACCACACAGTCTGTGCCTAACTGGCCCAAGTGGGAATGTAGGTATGCTTGTACCATTTTCTATGCAGTTCCTACACAGGTCCAACGTTTGCTTTAAAAAAAAAAGTTTTTGTTTAATTCCAGTAATTTCAATAAAACGTCATCTACTGTATTAACTATTGCCCTGAACTGCAAAACTGAAATTTAACAACACAGACTGAAGTAAAACAAGTGTGAAAACATACCAAATATACTGCAATGTCAGCACCCATCTCTCCTTTTCTTTGCATTAGTGGGTTTTCACACCTCAAAATTGGCCAAGAATAGACTTTTCCCCCAGGATATGATTATAGCCTTTACATTATATCAGTTAGATTACGTCTCAAAGGGTAGGAATGTTGTTTCACAACAAATATACAGATTGTTGCATGACTGATAATCTCCTGAAAAGGGCAACTTCAGAAATTGGAATTTGAAGTTATTGATTTTTGCAACAGGCTGTAATCTATATGAAAAGGCCAATAACAACAAATGATGTGTAACAGCCTATCAATATGTGACTTATTCTGAAAGCGACAACCTCAGTGAGGTGGTATGCGTACGTATACCAAAATCTATGGATACCGACCTGTCAATATTTACCTGTTATAGTGATAATTGCTGACAAATGTTGAGTGATAGTATAGGCGACTACTAAGTAGGCTACTACTAAGTAAAAAGAATGATCTTTTGTTAAAAGGATGATGATGATGAAATCATTAACTCAATATTGCTGATGATGACCACCAGGTTTATTTTGGAACTATGTGAACAACCATGTATTCTTCCACTATGCAGTGACTTTTAGCTGCACAGCCTCCCATTGCCCGCCATGTTCACTATATGGAAACAGAGAAAATAGTGTGTAGCTCTTCTCTTCCTGTCTGGCAATTTCCATGTTATCATTTCAACATTATAATGCTGAACAGGAAATATAATGATGCAATTAAACCATGAAATGATGTCTGCTATACCATCTTCGTCCATCTCTAGATCTCCAGAATCTCCTCCTCTCTCCTCTTTGACGCCCACTCGTCCTCTCACTCTCCCTCCCGCCAGGTAACGGCTCAGTGTGGGCTCACCTTGCCTGGGTGGCTAATGCATTTTTCATGTCCCTGTGTGGTACTACAGAGGAATGGTGAAATCCTGACAGTAGTGCTCTTGTGTGGGTGGGCATGTCACTCCTTACAGATGGGGGGGATCGATTAATGGGGGTGAGAAGTGGAAACAATTACAGGCTGGATGGTGCTGATATGGGCTGGATGTGTCAGTATGAGGCAAAGTGAAGGGGTTGGGGGTTCAAACTCTAATCCCGGCCACCCGTAGCCTGGTTAAAACCATCCGCATCTGTGAACTCCCGTTCGTTTGTGGATCCGTCTGGACTCAGTGCTGTGCACAGTCATTTCAGTGGGTGGAAGTACTAACCCTAACCCAACCCCTTCAGCCAATCAGTGTCAGATCCAGTCAAATCCACTCCAGAGAACGGTGAAAACATATTTTCCGCTGAGAAACTCTGGTGTTGCATACTCATTTACTTGTTTAATTGTTGTTATTGAGTATATTTCTGCAACAACCGCACTTTATGGCTGTGTAAACTCGACGTTGAACTTACTGCTCGAGGCAGACAGACAGCCATGGAGGCAGCCATTACTGTGTTGCCAGCAGCGTTCCTGATTGGCCGGTCCCTGATTGGCTAGTGCCCTTTGTAATTTCTGAAAGCGCCCACCCCGGGGCACGGGGCAGAGGCATGGATGTATTAAAAGAACGGGGCAGGTGCCAGGTGGTCTCGTAGAACTAGGGGTGTCACGATACACTCCGTTCACGATACGATACGTATCACGATACTGGGTTCACGATAACGATACGATACGATACGATTTTAACAATATTTTTTTAAACTTGAATAATGACAATATATGACTGGAAAAGTAGTATTTTATTTGAAATGCACAAATACAAAACATGCTGTTGTGGGAAATTGTTATTACAATAACAACTAGAAAAAACATGAGATTGGAGATGAGGCTTATCTTGAAATAGAATGAGTTACACCGTCACTTAGATTTACTTTGAACTAAAAGGTTTCTCAGCAGTATAAATTCTCATTATGCATCTTCAGTTTTTCTTCAAACTCAAACAAC
>NC_139625.1:82637128-82664628 GCF_964638095.1 Poromitra crassiceps | reverse complement strand
CCTATTTTGAAATAAGTCAAAACCATTACCAGCAGCCATATGAATGGCTGGCACAGCACCTTGGCTTAAAGTGACAGTACCCTTTTAACTGTAGGCTGAGCAAGAGTTGATAATAGCAAACGTATCTAAAGGCATATCTCAAGGCATATCTCAACTATAACATTTAACAACCAAAGCCTCAAAAATGAGAATGGAATTGTGGTGGAAAATTGCAGATAACTTAAATGTGTAGGCAATAATTGCTAATTTACAATTGCATCTACAGCCCACATTGCATAATAGGTATTTCAGCAAAGACTGTATCTCAGCCAAAGACACACAGTTACAGTTATATGCTGGTGCTATTTGCGTTTTTTCACTTGTGAGCCGATTTGCGCGCCCTTGCGTGCATCATGTGTTATTCACCCCCCCCCCCCCCCAACCACGCAGCTGTCAATCTGCACGTCCTGTCCAGCATGATAGCACCTGTCCAGCATGATAGCACCTGTCCAGCAAGATAGCACCTGTCCAGCACGATAGCAGCCAGTTTGCGCAGCTGTGCTTTATGCTAAACCAGGCATGGCTGCACTAAATCATGGCCTTATGATATCGCCTGTATGCTCGCAATCGGGGCTATTGCGCATAGACAAGTTGAAACCACCTCTTAACGCAGCGCAGCGCTTCAGTATCGTTGCCCCCAGGCCACAAGCAAATCCACTCTGATACGTTACATTGTGCACCCGTACTGTCTAATCATGTACATTAGAAATTAAAATTTGAATAAATCAACAAATAAATGAATTAAGAAAGAAAGAAAGAAAGCTGTTGCATGCGTGTGTGTGTGTGTGTGTGTGTGTGTGTGTGTGTGTGTGTGTGTGTGTGTGTGTGTGAGTGTGAGTGTGAGAGAGAGAGAGAGCGGCTGCAGCAGTTTTCACTGCAGTGAAAACTTTGAAAATCAATATAGACCTTCTAAACACCAACAAAAAAGATTGAAGCAGAGAATTTCGTTTGGTAAAAATATATTATGCATTTAGGAAATTATTAGGAAAACGGAAATTAAATGATTATGTCATGGTAATGAGAGATTATAGAGTTTTAAATCTAGCGGTCAAAATAATAATAATAATAATAATACACACACACACACACACACACACACACACACACACACACACACACACACCTACACACACACACACACACACACACACACACACACACACACACACACACACACACACACACACACACACACACACACACACACACACACACACACGGAACGGGGGCTGTCTCCTCTCTTTCAGAATGCCCATTTTCAAATATAGCCTGACATTGCAGAAAAAACACACACCTTCATTTAAAAATGAGAATTTGTTTGTCCTCATTTTATTCCATATTTCCCGACCATTTTATTTTCCCATTTTGCGGGGCATGGAGAATAGCAGACGATTTGGGCACACCTCCAAATTGTGCCAAGGCCCAGCGCTAAACACCGCACAGACGCTAATTAGCACAAGGACTCACAGTCTTTCCAAATGTCCTAATTTGTATGGATTATGATTTGTTTGCCTGTATGGATTATGATTTGTTTGCCTGGGCCCAGATCTTTGAATCCGCCCACTCCACTGAGTTGACTGCTGAAGGAAAAGGAGTGTAATGAGTTTATGTTTATGTTTATGTTTATGTTTATTTATTTAGCACACATTAAAACAGTGCAAGGATGGAACGAAGCCCACAGGGCTTGTACAGAGTTCCACCCCTATCAACAATCATAATCGTACAATCATAATCATATAAAAAATAATCATATAAAAAAAATTACAAAGTTACAATAGGCTAACAGAAAATGAGTCTATTGACATCCCCAGGCTAACACAATGACTTGTGCAGATAAATAAGGAGACAAGGTACAAAGCAGAGCGTTGCAGATGGAGGAATAAGGAGACAACAATATACACAAAAGGCAAAAGAAAAACCAGGAACGTGACAATGGCAAGGGCAGAGAGGGAGTTGGATTGATGGTTGGATGGTTCATGTATGGATAAGATGCTTTTTAAGATGCTTTTTAAAGAGTGAATGAGAAGCTATGGATCGGAGTTGAAGACTTAATTCACTCCAGAGCATGGGGCCTCTATAAGAAATGTTGTGTTGATGACTTGATGTTCGAGTGAAAGGTAAATAGAGGTTATTATTGCTGTGCCTTGTGTGATATGAATGTATGTCTGAAGTGAATGTAAAGAAATTTCGAAAAGTGTCGGGAAGATCTTGCTTTCTGTAAGTAAACTTGTGGATGAATAAGCATGTTTGAAGAATATTAAGTTTATGAATAGGTAATAAAGAATATATTTTTTAAAGTGGAGTAGATGGAGCATGTCTGTTGGAATGTGAGATGATTCTTAGGAACCTTTTCTGAATAATATACAGTTTGTTGAGATAGGTGGGAAATGTAGCAGCCCAGACAATGTTACAGTAATTTAGGTAGGGAAACAGAAAACTATAATACAGATTTAACAATTTGGTTGACAATTTGGTCTATCAGGCTAATGATTTGTATGACAAACACCCATTACACATGATTGGATGTATAGTGAGGGTGTTTGATTTAGAAAGTGGTAGAGAAACAAATGAACAAATCTGGTTAAACCCCCAGATTATGTAAAGATGATGTAGGCAGTTGAAATTTGCTGTGTGTAAAATCTGGTGGTTATTAAGGGAACTTTGAAAGACACATTTACAAAACATAGTTGCTGTTACAACGTTGGCCTGATGGTGGCGCTATGGAACATGATCCGTCACTTTCGGGTCCATCCCATCCCAAATAAGTATCTATAGTGTGGTTGCTATAGCATCAAGCATTTAGAAATGATGTCTCACTTCCCGTTTGTGCGTCTTCGCCTCAACTTAATTTATGCACCAAACTGCAGGTGTTCTCCCTCCAACGCAATTACTAATTGCTGATTTCTGCCTGTGGTATACACTGAGATGTAGATGTTTCTTCTTATACATTTCTTCTTATGTTTTTCCTTATAGAAATGTCTAAATATTCTTATATAATTCTTCTTGTCATGCAGACACCTGACATAATGGCAAATTTGGCGATTTTTTTTCTTTCAATTTACTCATTTATATAGCCTAACTCTAACTCTTTTCCTTCTCACCAAATGGCCTTATTATATCAGGTTCTGCTTGTGGTTTCTCTCTCGTTTCCACATGTGTTCATGTATGTGTGAATGCCACTCTGGCCCCCTCCCTGGTGTTGGCAGCAGGAGGTGCCAGTTGATTTAGGCTGATTACTGCCTGCCTGCATGCAAGTCATACCTTTCAGTTTCACTCATTGCTTGACAAATATCCTGGAGATTGAAAAGTTGCAATAAAAAACCACTGAGTGTGCGGACCTTCTCTTTTTGTCACACTACAGTGGAGCAAAACAACCAGCCACAGGTCCGTGGTACTCTGCAGTATGCTATTACAGTAGTGCATCTTGCTCAAAATCCACAAGGGGTCACTACAGCCCAACAGACAAACCACCCAAAGCTACTGTACAAAATGTGCCACCACCAATCAAAATAAATCTTAATCAGTGCACCGCAGCACTACAAAGGTGGGGAAGCAGATCAAAGTGAAATAGCTATCATCTACATGCCATAGCAATAAACAGCATAACATGCAAATGTAATGCCTGACACAATTTGCCTGTGAAACAAGACAGAGCAGCTGTTGCTAACAGAACGTAGATGTTGCTATAACGCTTATTCTCATACCTTGTGTCACGTAACTTAATAGCTACTGGTTTAGGTTAATAACACGTAAGGGCACTTAAAGAGCCTTATAGAGTCTGGCTGGATCTGTATAAGAACACTTAAGCCTTAAGGACACTTATGGCTCATTTCCACCACATTTTACTGCCCTGCACAGCTCGTCACCAGTCGGCTCTACTCGTTTCGGCCCATGAACAGAGTGAAGCCTGTACCCCCGCGGCCTCTCACCAGCCAAGACCGCGGCTTCACCAAAGACCCGCTGCGGCCTAGCGGAGCGCTGCACAGGAGCTTCCTGAGCAGCGGACTTTTTTCACTCTGAAAACAATTGAAACCACCGCCACGACTTTATTTCACCAGAGGCGAAGGCAGCAACACAAAAGACTGATGGAAATAACACAACAGAAGAGAAGGTAAGCACCACTAAACTGGTATGCAGCATTGCATTGACAGTCAGTAGGATAGACAGAGTAAACACGATTCTGCCTGACCAATCAGTTGTCAACAATGTTTTCACGTCACCGTATGGTACCGGCTTGACAGAATAGAACCCCGACGAGGCAGGTACGAAAAGTAGCACGACTCGACTCCAATACAACCCGGGCTGGAACAGTTTTTACCGGTGGAATGAGACAATTTATCGAGTCGAGCGGAGCGGGATCACGCTACTACCTGCGGTGGAAATGGGCCATTATAGAGCTTGGCTGGATCTGGTTATGAACACTTAAAGGGAGGCTTTGCCGTTGGCGTTTATCAACCCACTTTATATAATAATCTCATATGGGGGGCATGGTGGTGCAGTGGTAAGCGCTGTCGCCTCACAGCTAGAAGGTCCTTGGTCTGATTCCCACCTGGGACGCTGTGAGCGCTGAAGGAGTGCGTGCTCCGTCCGCATGTCCTCGAGTGCCCACCGCCCGGGTGGGGTCATCAAAAGGGCCTTTCTGTGTGGAGTTTGCATGTTCTCCCCGTGCCCCCTGGGGGTTTCCTTCATATAGGAACCCCTTCACCAAAACATGCAATATCCTGGTTGCTGATGTGGTGCCTCCTCTGGTTGTTTGGGGCGTCTGTTCGGAGGGAGGGGAACTCGTTGGAATAGTATGATCCTCCCACGTGCTACTGTATGTCCTACCGGTGAAGCTTCCCCCTGTCAGGTGAAAAGAAGCGGCTGGCTACTGCCCATGTCTTGGAGGAAGCATGGAGCCAGTTTCGGCTCTCCCCAGAGAGCAGAGGCAGAGGGTGGGAGCATGGGTGGGAGCAGCAACCAGGATAAATAAATTAAAATGAGCACTAATGGGGGATAAAAAAGGGATAAAAAATATATATATATGATATTTCTCTGTGTGGAAAAAACTATAGAGAAGGTAAACACTGCCCATCTGCTTATATTACGAGATTATTATATATATATATATATATCTGATTCTGATTCTGATTCTGATATATATATATATATATATATATATATATCCACTATATTATATATATATATATATATATATATATATATATATATATATATATATATATATATATATATATATATATATATATATATATATATATATATATATATATAATAATCTCGTAATATAAGCAGATGGGCAGTGTTTACCTTCTCTATAGTTTTTTCCACACAGAGAAATATCATCCCTTTGCCTGCATTAACTTTGCCCCCCGCCAGCTGCAAGTCATTAAGGCTTGTTAAGGCTCTCGATTGGATGTGCACATACTTAAACAATAACTAATAAATAAATAATAAACAATAACAGCCACCCTGGAAGCCGCCTCGACAGCCCCGAGAGCAGATTCCGCATCTCTAGCAGAGCTTCCGGATTTCTGTTGTGACGTGAAACGTGTCACCACAGAGCGTTTTGCCAGAGAATGAACTGGGATCTCTCCCTGTAGGGTGACTGAGGGAAGGTAAAGGCTGCACATCTGCTCATACTACTGACATTATAACCCTCAGGCTCTTTTATATTGTGTCTCAAGACTACAGAGCCCTCGTTTCACCCAGCCAAAATTAAACTCACCTTATTTCTGCACTTTGAAGTCACAGGTAGGGAGGGTCACACGGGGCAACCTATTGGAAGCCTAGTTGCTCCAAAAAGTGAGCGGTTATTCTTTTAAAAGACAAAGTTTGATGAGATACGGCCAGTTCTCTGGAAACAGTCCAGACGCATGCGCACTGGCATGATTTGGTGATTCGGCTGGGGAAAAGAAATTGAGCTTCTGGGCTAGTGCATGTTAAAAGTTTCCACCAATTGTACCCTTTTGAACTTTTTTTTTTTTTTAAAGGTTGTTGGCAATTTGAGCAATGTGTCACATCTGCCATCTTTGTGGCCATCTTTGCTGCAACGTGTTCGGGGGCTGTCTAAAATGTCATGTGATGCCAGTGCGCATGCGTTTTACGTAAGAAGTTCTGCTGGAGATATGGAATCTGCGCCGAGGGCGGCTGTTATTGTTTATTTTATTTTTTTGAAGTATGAACACATCCACGAATTGCATTGAGAGCCTTAACGAGCCTTAATGACTTGCAGCTGGTGGGGGCGGAGTTTCTGTAGACAGGAGCAGGAGCATTTTTCTCCATGAGGTAAACACAGAGAGAAGATAAAGGCTGCCCATGTGCTTATAATAGAGAGCTCCAGGGATGACGTATTTTTGTAGGCTGAATGCGGAAGTCCCGAACTTCCTGGTTCTTCACTGTTTCTGTCTATGGGATTTTTGAATGGGTTTTTGGCGCGATGCTTCAAATAATGTCTGTGGGCAACGCAAGTTTAATCAAACGCGAACCAAGGTTCAGCGGGATAATCTTCACACATGAGGACCACTTTCATGAGTTTTGAAGCGTAACTGCGAGCCCTAGAGGTAAAAAGCTCGTGCTAAGCTAATCCAGAACTACACACAGTGTCGCATAGGCGTCCACGCATTGATTGCGAGAGAAAGAATTTCCGCGTTCACTCGTGATGACGTATAATATCCGCGTCGACATTGTAGTCTCATTTAGCCGTTTGCTAGCTAGCCACCCTTTTAACGGCACATAAAAGCTTCAAAACTCATAAAAGTGGTCTTCATGTGTGAAGATGATGTTACTAAACACTGGTTCGCGTTTGATTAAGCCAGCGTTGCCCAGAGAGATTATTAGAAGCATTGCGCCAAAAACCCATTCAAAACTCCCATAGGCGAAAACTGTGAAGAACCAGGGCTGTTAGCATCAATGATTTCCGGACTCGTTCCTGGAGCTCTCTATACTGAGATTATATGATACAAAGTGGGTTGATTAGCGGTAAAGCCATCCTTTAAGGACACTTAAAGAGTCTTATAGAGCCTGGCTGGATCAGAAACAATTTCCGTGACCAGGTGCTCTGTCCTTATTCTGGTACTGAAATACAGCCTCAGCATTTCAAATCGGCTTTTTTCATATAACTGATTGACGCTGCGTGAACTCGTCCCCTCACCCTCAGATGATGGTGATGGTGATGCATTTCTGTTGAGCAGTAGATCTTTTTTCATCTTGGCCACACTGTAATGGAAAAACAAGCTTTCAGCCAGGCTTTTCATTTCCTCGACAGTTTTCCCTTTATCCGTTGTAAGGTGGCTCATTCTAAATCCCCTTCATTGCCTGTTTCTGTGCACTTGTATTCCCTGAGTTCTTCTTTGTCTTGGGTGTCTTGTCCACTCCCTCTCCCTCCGCTTGCAATAGTCTCTGCCCGAACCTTTCCTCAAATTGGTGTCGATCGCCACAGCAGAAAGGCACTGTAGACATTCGATGCCTGGCTTTACATGTCCTGGACACTGTCCGCCAACGAAGGAATTACAGATGCATCAACCCGTATAAGAAATATAATTGGAGGCATTATTACATGGCAACTTTAGTGTTCTTACACATTCATTATGAGAGAAATTGCTTTGATTTGTGTGTCATATCTGGCCATGTCACATCAGAATTCTACAGTGTGAGCATTTTAACCGCATATGTTTCCAAAAATAAATTAGATTCGAAATGCCACTGTTGCAGTTTTTAAATTGATGCACTTTGTTTAACGACACTGACAAATGACATTTTGTCAGATACAAGGCAGTGAGACGGTCCATTCATCAACTGGTCTGCGATCTGGCTGCGGACGCTCCCTGCATTCATCTCACGTCATTGTTTTATGAAATGAAAGCTCTGGTAAATCAGTGTGATTTTGTGTTGACCTGTACTGAACACCACTTTCTGCTATAGTCTCCCTCAGCCCTGCCACTGTCCCACTCTCACTCACTCTCCTCTCCTCTCCACACACAGACGGCTCATCCCTCACTGACCCCTGTTCCCAATGCACTCAAATTCTAAAGCCTGTATGCAAACCTGCTGTGTTGCAGCTATGAACTTAAAGGCCCCATGCAGTCAGCTTTCCTACCTGTAGAACCATTTCTGTTCTATGAAAACCTTCTAATATATATTTGTATATATTTGTACGTCATCTGATTTGCGCCAAATAACTTGCATTGATAAGAACCAAAGCCTAATTGTTTGTTCCAGCTGCAACATCATGGCTGCAGCGCTATGTTGACAAAAAAGCAGTTGCACAGCTTCAATATACTCTTTGTGCTACAGCGGAAGTAGTCTCACTGGCCAGCCTCCACTCCCTTCCGTGAGAGGAGTCTGGCTGCATGGAAACAGGCTGCTGGTGTCACGACGTTGTGTAGGTGGTACTTGCAGCAACCCATGTTAAGGGCTTGTCCAGGGGTGGGATACAAACCGCCGACCTTCGGCTTGGGAGTCCGACATGTTAACCGCAACACCAAGAGAGCTAGCTCCCTTGGCGGAGCTGATTAACATGCCTTTGTACTGGGGAGTGAGTATAACCAATCCACTCGCTATACCACACGGGACTCACGAGGAATTCGCACTGATTCACCTCGGTTACACTGGCATAAGCCCTCCCCTGCTCTGCAGCTGCTCTCCCATTGGAGCCGTCCATTTCAGTCGCTGCCGGATTTCCGCTCCCCGCTTACAAGCTCTGTTATTGGCTCCGACCATGTCAATCAGAGCGGCTTCCGCTTCCTCCTCCCTGTGTGTCGCTGTAAATAGTCCCCTGCCGCCGCGGTGAAAACAACAATGCTAACTAGCTAGCAAGCCTGAAAGGGAGCGTACCTATGTTCCCCGGGTCCTATATTCCCCGGGTCCTATGTTCCCCGTTTTTGTGGGACCGGGGAACATAGAACCCTTCCTAACCTCCCCCAGACCCTAACCCAAAACCTAACCTCTCCCACCCCTCACGCCTAAACCTAAGGTCGGCATTGCGGGTGGTCGGCATAGCGGATAGACACCCCAAATGTTATGGAGAGTGTTAAAAACGGGGAACATAGGACCCGGGGAACATAGGACCTGGGGAACATAGGGATGACCCCGCCTGAAACCTACACACTAGCTCGTTGCTACACGCTGAAAATGGCAAGTTGGATTGTTGGAAACTATTTTCCAAGGGCACTGCCACTAAGCGCCGCCCATTGCAATTCCAGAATGGTGACCAGCACTGCCAGACTCCTCTCATGGAAGCGAGGGGAGGCTAGCCAGCGAGACTACAGCCGAAGTGACTGGAAACAGTATGGCCGCCCTGTACCTCGTAAAAACGTTCGTTTAAAAGCCACAATATTGCTACAGAGAAATCCGCTTATAGTGATTGACCGCTTGTATTGATCAAAAAGCTTGGTCCCGAATCATTCCTATAGAGACAGTCGGCATGTGTGGGAACGCCCACAAAATGTTATACGGCTGGCGTGCGAATGGGGTGAAATCGCCCATATATCTCAATGGGCTGACTCACCAAAAAGGAAGGTGCTGCGGCTCTAACGACAGTTTGGGGGATTAACACAAGACGTCTATTCAGATGTGCGTTTACTGCGGTGGTTGAATCCCTGATCGTGTCTGCCTGGGCTGGGCTAGCAGCTAAATTCTAACTTTGCTGAATGGATAGAACGGGGGATTTACCCCACCCTGACCACGCCCCCAGCCAGGCTGAGCCAGCTAACCCAGCGTCTATGACGAGACATCGCCTCAACCTATACACATGCTGTTTAAATAATTTGCTTCTGGTGATCACTAATCCACTTACAGTGATCATTTTGGGCCTTGCCCCACCTGGGAACAATGGAAAAAATGTTTAAAACTGCAGTAGTTTTATTTTATTTTTTTACTTACAAACTGCCAAAAATGAGTCAACGAGATCCAGCAGCGACACTCGGTGCATGTCTGTCTGTGTATGGAGAGATCGCAGCATCTCTGTCTGTGGAGAGATGGCGGCGTCTCTGTCTACACGAGTAATATAAATGCGATCAAACAGTTCTTGTGCTCTCTGTTGCATCTTTAACTAGAAAGCTGTTAGCAGTTAACCACTCCCCCTGGTTAAATGAAAACATCTACAATTTTAGACGAAAATGCCGTAAAGTAGAGCGTCTCTGGAAATCTACCCATCTCCAGGTGCACCGCCTTTACCTAAAGGACCTTATGTCTGAATACAACAACATGGTTAGAGATGCCAGGGCAGCCTACTTCTCTGATATCATTACATCCAGTAAGCACAATCCTAGCATCCTGTTTAAGACCATCAACAACATTGTTAGTTCTCCTCTCCCCCCCATCCCTGTTTTCTCAAATGAGGATTGTAATGACTTTCTCTTGTTCTTTGTAAACAAGGTTGCGGATGTGAGAGCCAGCATTTCCCCCTCCCTCTCCCCCCTCCCCACCTGCCCAGCCAGGCATTCAACTTTGAACTGTTTTGCCCCTATTTCCCTTCAAGATCTCATTGACATAGTTAATTCCATGAAACGCTCTTCCAGTCCACTAGATGTCATCCCCACCTCCATCCTGAAAGAAGCAATCAACTCTGTTGGCCCCGGTTTGGTTTCCATCATTAACTTTTCTCTTGAATATGGCTGTGTCCCTTCATATTTTAAGCAGGCGGTTGTCGAGCCCCTCCTTAAGAAACTTAACCTGGACCCCTCTCTCCCAAAAAACTATAGACCTATTTCTAAGCTGCCTTTCACCTCCAAAGTGCTTGAAAAGGTTGTTGCGAACCAGCTCAACGCTTTTCTGGCCAACACTAACACTCTAGATAAATTTCAATCTGGTTTCCGCACTAAGCATTCCACTGAGACTGCACTCCTCAGGGTCTCTAACGACATCCTGATGGCTGCAGACTCGGGTGAATGCGCTGTGCTGATCATGTTAGACCTCAGCGCAGCATTTGATACTGTGGACCACAGCATCATGCTGGATAGGCTTAGAGAGTGGGTGGGCATTTCAGGGAGAGCCCTAGATTGGTTTTCCTCATATCTCGGAGGAAGGTCATTCTCAGTGGCCGTTGGTCCGTTCACTTCTGACCCTGCTCCCCTACCCTGTGGGGTACCACAGGGTTCCATCTTGGCCCCGCTCCTCTGGGCCTTATATTTGCTCCCCCTTGGCTCTATCATCAGCAGCTTTAAGGGTGTGTCCTACCACTGCTATGCTGATGATATCCAGCTGTATGTGTCCTTCACTCCGCAAAACATGCAGAAAATTAACATCTTACTGGACTGTCTAGCTGCCATTGAGGGCTGGATGGGGAGAAATTTCCTCCAGCTAAATGCGGCGAAGACAGAGGTACTTATAATTGCCTCAGACTCTCTAGCAGCCAAGGTAAAAAACCTAATGGGGCCCCTCACCACCAACGTTCACCCCCACATCAGAAATCTTGGGGTGTACTTCGACCAGGCTATGAACATGGACAAACATGTTTCCTCACTGACCCGCAACTGTTTTTTCCACATCCGCAACATCGCTAAACTCAGGTCCATTGTGTCTCATGCAGAGCTTGAAATGGCTGTCCACGCATTCATATCATCCCGGTTAGACTACTGTAATTCACTTTTCACCTGTCTCAGCAAAGCCTCTGTTCACCGTCTGCAGCTGGTCCAAAACGCTGCCGCCCGCTTAATCACCAGGTCTAAAAAATCCTGCCATATCACCCCCATTCTAGCCTCCCTGCACTGGCTACCAGTTCATTTCAGGATCCAGTACAAGATCCTGATTATCTCATACAAAGCTCTAAACGGCCAAGCCCCAGCCTACATCAGCGAGCTCATTCCACCACACCATAACACTCGTTCGCTGAGGTCCTCTGACCAGGGGCTTCTGGCAGTGCCCAGGACCCGACTAAAGACCAGGGGGGACCGGGCGTTTGGGGCGGCCGCCCCTAGACTCTGGAACGCACTTCCCCCGGTCCTGAGATCGGCTCCCTCCCTCAACCTGTTCAAGGGACACCTAAAGACGCACTTATTTAAGCAGGCGTTTGAGCAGTCTTAGGCCGTTCATCACGTCACTGTCCTCTTGCACTTGGTTTCATGTTTGTATATTGTTTTTAAGTTTTTATTCTATTTTCCTGTCATGCTATGCTTTGTTATTTTTATGCCTTAGTGCCATATAGGCCTAAATGTTTTGACTGCTATATTTTGTACAGCACTCTGTGCATTCGTGCTGGGAGGGGTGCTTTAGAAATAAACTTTTACTTACTTACTTACTTTAAAGGAGCATAGGCCTTCATTGCCTCCATCTAGATTCTATGCGTGAGTCAACCCCTGCACAAAAAACCTCTTATCATCTTCTCTGCTGGCGGAGAACGCCGTCTGTCTAGCGGTTGTCTTCCCCTCTGTCAGGAAGCCTGTGTTTGACGGAGTGACGCTGGAGGCTTGTTTACAGTCGCCCCCCTGGAGGGACGTGATGTGAAATTAGAGCTAGCTGAGCTGTTAGAAGAGCTAAGGAAGGATCACTCTGAAATGTGACAGCGCTCTGAGTTAAATCCAGAGTTTGAGTTTGAGTTTGAGTTTAATCATTCTGACTTGCAATACATGATTGAATTATGCAGAATGTACACTTGAAAAAAACAATAAAAAATACACATACATTATGCATTATTAAAACAAACCCCAACATCAAAAATACAATCAACGCTTAACTACAGCCCATTAAAAAGCCTGACGCCACAAGAGATGGTGGAGTTTCTCAGTCTATTTGTTCTGGTTTTTGGCAAAGACGACTGATTGTCTTTGCGCAGAACACGGCCAGTCCTTTCTTTCTTACTAGGAGGGAGGATGTGGTGGAGCGGGTGGTTAGGCTCGTGCATCATGTCCTCAATCAGCTTCACAGTGGCCTGTTCTCTTCCTGTCTGCATCAGGAAGATGCAAAGAGATGTCCTTGAACCTCATTATTTTGACAGCCCTTTTCTGAACCCTGTCCATGGTGGCTCGTTGTTTAGCCGTACAGCCCACACGCAGTACACTCCCATATTCTAGACATGGTGTGATCAGTGTGTTATAGATATCGACCTGGTCTTCTACAGGGAGCCCATTTCTTGCCATCACAGTGAGAAAATGCAGACGCTTGGAGGCTTTTTTCACAGCCTCCTCAACGTGAACATCGCCACTGAGCTGATTGTCCAGAGGGAGATGCGGAGTCTGAAGTCTGAGGGTCTTGCTCTTTACGAAGCTTGTGCAGTCTATTCACAGAAATGCAGCCATGTAATGCAACACATAGAGAAGCTGAAGTGGAGACTCCAAGGTTTACAGTGCAGTGACTCACACCGTATCCAGTGAAAAAGCTCGCCTGCAGTCTGATCACAGTTTTACCTTTTCATGGCATTTCTGTCATCTCTCATGAAAAGGTCTTCTTCTCTGTACAGTCATAAAAACCTCTTCGGCCCTGGAACCCTGTCAGGCAGAGGGAGTCAGAGGACAACAGCAAGGAGAAAGGGCCAAGTTGAGCCTGAGACTCACCATGTATTAATTAAGTAATTCATTCATTCATTCATTCATTCATTCATTCCTCCAGAATTGAATTTGCAGTCTTATGTCTCCCAAGTTAAAAATGCAAGCATGTTTGACATTTTGACACTGACCTCATGCAAAGCCTTTAGGGCTGTCTTGAAACAGCATAGTAGCATTTTGTATGAAAGATACTACAAGGATGAAGAACATGATCCTTTTTCATTTGAATGAATGACATCTGCTGAATGCTGGGTAAAAGTGTACATGTGCTATTCTGTGAAGATAGATTTAAAAGACTTTGCAGTGAGGTTTCAGGGGGCATAGTGGACTTCCATTATAAAGAATTAATTTGATAGAGCAAAAAAGTATGACATTTGTGCTGTTATTGGAGGACACCCCAATACATGTGCCCTAAAGATGTTCTTTTGGAACAGACGTTTGTCAAATAGATTTTCTACTTTACAAAATAATGGAGAGGGTGGGAAATCATGTTGCTATTCACACACAATTGTTTTATACCTCTGCATTCTGTCAAACCATTTCATATAAACCTTGTGTTTTTGATGAAAGCATCATTTACTGTATATTTCTTCCCTTTCTGCCCACTGCACGTAATCCGCGTGGTGGACATTTTTCCATCTGAAAGTGGGCAAGTTGAACGCCTAAAACTGAAGCTGTCCTTTAGTGGTTATCTTTGCTTTGCATCATTGGCGCACCATGTAGAAAGCACTCGGGGTGATACAGCATCTGAGGTTTTCGCTGTGGCTCACTTCAAATAATTCATCAAATGGACAAAATGGTAATAGTGCAGGGGTCCCCAAATAATTTGCCCCTGAGGGGCAAAATATGCATGCCAACAACTCCACCCCAACCCCAAAAGCCAACAATGGCCAAGGGTTTTGCGCAGGGCCAGCAACCCTGCCACATAAAAAAAGACCTAGCTACAGAAATCTTACGAACTGCATGCTGGGAAGAGGATAGATGGAGCCTACCTCAGGGAACTGAAGTGTTGACAGATGACAGCCAAACCCAACTGGAAGCCGACATCTCGAGGGCGGATATCCTCAAACCCAAAACAATGCATAGCTATAGAGTTGGTTGCTGGAATGCATTTGTAACCTGCGTTGTGTTGACAGCACCGGCAGCAACCCATGTTAGGAGCTTGTCAGGAGTGGAGCGGGATTCGATCCGCCAACCTCCTGCTTCCAAGGCACACTCGCTAACCACTATGCCAAGAGAGCTAAGCTCCCTTGGCGGAGCTGGTTAACGGGCTTTTATACAGGGAAGTGAATTTAACCAACCCACTCGGGACTCACTGTCATTTGGTTACACACGTGCGGATACTCTACTAGACAGGGAAACAAGTCATCAAGGAGATGGAAAGTTATGACATGGAGCTTTTAGGAGCGAGTGAAACAAGATGACTGACAGTGGTCAGATCTGTGGAGAAGGAAATGAAAGAACTCGGTTGGACCTGGGGCCAAGTGCAGCTTTGGGCAGCAGACAGGCAGCATTGGCGTTCGGTGGTAAAGACCATGTGCTATCCAGCACGGAGAGGGTTAAGTAAGTAATGAAAACTCTGAATGCATACTAAACAAACGGTACCATTTATATTCCTATGGACAAACCGGCTCTCCGCTGTGACTTTCACATGCCTCTGTTACCAGGAAACAGAGGTGAGGTGAGGTAGAGACTGTCTGTACATTGAAGATAGGAGTAATGTTGCTGCAGTCAGCTTTTGGCACTTGCTCCCCCAATGTCCCTCCACTCCAAATATCAGCCTGTTCATTTATTATTAATATTATTATTATTATTATTATTATTATTACAACTTTTGTCATTGATATAAGGTTTACTCTTTCTAAAGGCACACCAAAATGTGCCGATTTCATCATCCGCAATCGCATGTCCATCCAGACACCAGATAATTCACTATAATTCACCTCTAGCCTCCTTGTCAGGAAGTCAGATGTGGGGCTAGCCCTGCATCATCTTCCCTTCAGCCCATACATCATCTTCAAGCCCAATGTGACACATGATGACTGGCTTGTATTGACGAGCGGAGGCCCCCCTCTCCTGTCCCATCCGTGTCCCAGAGAAGCTTGATCTGGGAAGGAGATTGAATTGATGTTCGCCGTCTCCGATCCGTCAGATGGTGCGTCGGAGTCGACCGCCGATGACCCATTAGGCCTCTGGCAGGTCGATGGTTAACTAATTGAGGGGCGACTTCTTGGCCCATCCATCCAATCCATGACGCCTCAGTCAGAATCCAAACTGCCTTGATTGGCTATAGGATGACTGATGCTTAGTTGATAGAATTTTATTTTATTTTATTTTATTTTATTTGACGGTTACAAATTGAAATACAATATACTGAACAAAGTACAGACACGGATCTCAAAGAATAACATCAAGGATAAAGCACAATAAAGTCAAGACTTATTTCCATTGTGGTCCTTGGTCTAAAACAGGTGGATATAAAAAACAACAACAACAACAATATAAACATGAAATAATTAACAGAAGAATTCAATACTGTAGGTTTGTGCAATGAGAGATAAAAAACATACATGTCAAAATACACAAAAGAAGCTGTACATCATAGCATGGACTTGATCAAGAAGCCACCATTTTACCTTCTTCTTGAAAACACCTTGGCTGCTTGTACACTTTAAGTGGAGGAGGGGCAACATGTTCCAATTTTTGGCCCCGATAAATTTAGAAGAGCACTTACCTAGGTTTGTTTTAAAGCCTCTGGTATACTTAAGCAATATTACATGAGAGGGTGTGCTTTACCGTCCATACGCGTCACTGAAGTGCCAATAATGAGGTGAGCACACCCTCGAGTGTAATATTGTGATTATACAACAGTTGCCAACAAAATACAGATATAAACTAAAGTCTTCATATTTTGGTAATTTGCTCTCAAAATAACACACTTTTTGCTACTGTTAGTTCCATTTCCATTAGGCAAGAAATATGAGGGATCAGCCGAGCAGCATTGATAGAATTGATAGATTGATAGATGATTGATAGAATCTGATATAGGTTAACCCATCTTTCTTATTGACTTGCAGGATATAGGGTTAGCTAATAGTAATGGATCTGAGGTGAGCCTCTCTGCTCCAGCTGAGTCTCTGCTCCCAGCTCCACACTGTGCCTGCCTGAGTCTCTGCTCCCAGCTCCACACTGTGCCCGCCTGAGTCTCTCTGCTCCCAGCTCCACACTGTGCCCACCTGAGTCTCTCTGCTCCCAGCTCCACACTGTGCCCGCCTGAGTCTCTGCTCCCAGCTCCACACTGTGCCTGCCTCTGCTCCCAGCTCCACACTGTGCCTGAGTCTCTGCTCCCAGCTCCACACTGTGCCTGCCTCTGCTCCCAGCTCCACACTGTGCCTGAGTCTCTGCTCCCAGCTCCACACTGTGCCTGCCTGAGTCTCTCTGCTCCCAGCTCCACACTGTGCCTGCCTGAGTCTCTGCTCATAGCTCCACACTGTGCCCGCCTGAGTCAGCAGCGGTTACAGATGGCTGATAGCTAAATGCACCAATGTACAAAGGTGGGGATGTACTTCTTGATAGGCACACATAGGAAACGCCGGCAGGCCTTTGAAAAATGTGTTTTCATAGATGGGTGGGATAAGCCTCAACATGCAGCAGCTTCAAGCATATTAAAACCATCCAGATCTAAGCCCATGTCTCACGATAAGCAGTGGAGGTACTGTAGCAGCCTGTGTGTGTGTGTGTGTGTGTGTGTGTGTGTGTGTGTGTGTGTGTGTGTGTGTGTGTGTGTGTGTGCGCGTGCGTGCATGCGTGCATGTGTCACGGGGTGACAAGGGAGATGTGGTGTGCTGTATATTTAATGCGATTGTGTGCTGTGCCTTATCAAACTATTTTGTGTGACTCGGTATTGTTTGCGGTTTCATATAATCTTATTGTGTGCTGTGCCTTATTAAGTTGACTTTGTTTCTACTATGCGCCAAACCTGTTTAGTGCGGTGAATATAGTTCTTATGAGTGAAGGACAATGCATGGACTTATTTGCATGTACACATCATGGACAATTGCACACACACTTTTCCCTTACTCCCCCTCCTCCCCCTCCTACACTAATTGTCTCGCACTGATTGGCCCCGGCCAGCCTGCACCTGGTATAAAGACAGGTGGAACTTACCTGTGAGGGCGCTTCCTCTTCCGTGTACCTACCTGGGATCCTACCAGGCTGGTAGGATCCGTGGCGTGGCGTGGCGCGGCGCCCGACTGTGCAGCGACCAGAGCCGACACCGAACCGAGCCAGTAGCAGCCACTGGAGGAACTGAGACGGCGATGTGATACGCTTTAAAACGATAAGTAAAAGGAATGTAACCCAGCCGTTCACCTTTGTATAAATGGCTTGTTGATTGCCGACAAGCCGGACGGTGATTGTGTATGCGCCTCTGTGCTCTCCTTCACTCAGCGTGACGGCGTCTCCACCTCCACCTGTCGTGAGGACCGTGGGAGGATAGAGGAGACGGGACGTCGAGCCGGCGATCGTGACGGCGTCTCCACCTCCACCTGTCGTGAGGACCGTGGGAGGATAGAGGAGACGGGACGTCGAGACGGCGATGTGATACGCTCTAAAACGTTAAGTAAAAGGAGAGTAACCCAGCTGTTCACATTTGTATGAATGGGTTGTGACTGCTGACACGCCGGACGGTGATTGTGTGTGCGCGCCTCTGTGCTCTCCTCCACTCAGCGTGACGGCGTCTCCACCTCCACCTGCCGTGAGGACCCCGTGAGGATTGTGGAAGGACAGACGGGATAACGAGAGGGCGGCTTGGTACACACAGAGGACTGCACGGAGCGGTGGCAGCGAGCCACGGGCGGAGCTACAGGATCACGGAGGGACCTTGCCCTTTCCCCAGACTCAGCCCATTGACTGTGCCTGAGGGGGAGAAACCACTTAGCTGCTCGATAGGCTTTTTACACCCTTTTATCTAGAACTACTGACTGGCCAGTAGCAGGTTTTAATTGTTTGTGGACACCCTTTTTGGTTATTTTTGTAATAAATAATTTTATACCTTAAACTTACCTGCCTCTTGTGTCTGTGTTGTTGTGGCCCGGGGATTCCTGATACAAACCTGTGACACATGCGCATGTGTGTGCGTGCGTGTGTGTTCACTTTTATAACAACCTGTGAGTGCCAGGATCAGTTCCCATTTGAACCTACATACTTTTCATCAGGAAGCCTGCTGTGGTTTTAGAAATTCATTTTCAGGCCAAGATGGATTTCTTTGGAAGTGGTCAGCTTGTCAATTATTAAACATGTTGAAAGCCAGAGACTACAGGAATGAACGCAGGCAATGAATTCATTATGAGGTGCCCAGCCAACAGGATGAAGTGAGAAGGCAAACATTAAGTATTAGAGGCTACAGCTGCTTTCCTTCCCCAAGAGCTTTGTGGGAAAAGAACGGGGAGGATTCGACTAAGACAGTTCCCAAAGTGAGGGTCAAATGGGGGTCCAGAATGTGTGAAATTGGCATAAAGAATATGTGAACTACAAAAAGTGTGAAATACAATTTAAAAACTATTAAAAAGAGCACATTTTAAGCATAATTGTGTTTTGTTTATGAAGTGCACACCGTTTGTATGTTTCAACCACCTCTGGGGATACAGTAGTGGGGGGTCACGAGCCTCTGGCACCGTTATTTTGGCGATGTTAAATGATGAATGAAGATGCTAAAAAGCTCCACCCTATATCATTCACAATGTGTGTCGTTAGAATTGAATAATGGTAATGATAGAGATTAATCAAATGCTGCTGCTGACGAAAAACATAGGCACTTGTGCTGTACTGTTTAAATGTTAGAATATGCATCACATACCCTGCCCTCCAGTAAGTATCATTTGTATCTACTGTATGTATTCCTGCAGGCATGAGTCACTAGAAGTTGTGACAGACTGTAGCAGTAATAATCCCACATGGGCCGTATTTACATTATGTGCTGTGACTGTGACAGTCCTCCTACTGAGGCTGTGGGCTTCCTGGTTGCATGCAAGGAACTTATAAAGGAAAGGACACCAGTCACGTCACAGTGTTCACATTTTGCACTGGGACCAGACTTTGGGGCCAGTTCTATTGAAGTGAATGCAGGGTAAAGTCCCACTAACCCTCATTGTGTTGTTGCATCTCTGATTGAAACATGCTTCCAGCAGATTAAAGAAAATACAGGCCTATGGGTGTTTCAATGCATATGCCTGGTGAAATGATGGCCCCCCTCTGGTTCAGATGCGATCCGCGGTCTATGGTCGGGGGTGTTCCAGTAGAAATTAAACTGTGGTGACCGACATATTAAAGGAAGGCTTTGCCGATTCTCAACCCGCTTTCTATCATTATAATCTCAGTAATATATAAGCAGGTTTACCTTCTGTAGATGCTTTCTGCATCGAGAAATGCCCATTCGTCTGCCTGCAGAAACTCCGCCCCGCCAGCTGGCATGGGTCATTAAAGCTACATTTAGCGATTTGCCAAGTTCGGCTGTATTCGTTAGGTTTCATTTCGAGGAGTCCCCCCTCCCCTCCCTACATCATCCATGGGAGCACGCACAGGCAAGCTGCCTGGCTGCAGATCCAATATGGCAGCGGTGTGCATCGGACTATTTTAAACTGTAAACACAACAGCAATGTAAGTACAATATCAACATTTCCACTTTCCAGCCACCTACTGAAATTAAAGCTATTACAGCAATTTTTGCAAATATGTCTAGAGAAAAGCCAATAAGTTCTCTAATGGCAACTTATTGCGAGCAAGTTTTTAGAATGGGACTCGCTAAAATGGCAGAAAGCAGCAGTTAGCATGGCCTAAATGTTAGCATCCCTCACCATTCAGAGAAATCTGAATAGTTTACACAAACGCACCTTTTTCTAGCTCAATCTTTTGGCCGCGAAAAGATTTGGTTTCAGAAATAAATGCTTGCTGTGCCTACAGCCTGATGTGTAGCCCCTTGTTACGCCCATGTGAGTCCTCTCCTAAATCATCGAATTCATAAGCTGACATTTTCATAGCAGATCAAATGAGTTTTGGTGAAAGGCAGATCGAGGCAGACTCACTCCAATTAACATCACTTGTCCGTATGTGAGGAGTTTTTCTATTTCTGCTTGTCTCCTCAGTCAGGCACACAGTTTTGCTACTGGGATATGGCAACAAGTGCGCATGTGAATCAGCATTGCTAGCAACATGCTAACAGCCTGGCAGAAGTCAGGTTCAGCCCCTGCAGTGCAGCAGCACGTTTGTGCTGGCCATTCACAGGACTCAGTGGACTAGAGCTAAAAGCCTGACATTTTTCATGCCCACTACCCAGGGAATTGCCACTTATCAAAAGTTCACTCCCTGCACCTCTGAGCATAAGAGATGACCACCCCATATACTCCTATTACAGCTGTCAACAGAAAACTTCTGCACTTTCCATACAAAAGGATTTTTTCTTTTCTTCAAGTCGGCGGGCCCGGCGGGGTTTGATTTATGGAACCAAAAGCAAAATGTCATGAGGTGGGAATGCTGAGGAAAGTGGGAGCATTTCTCAAAGTGATATAAAATGCAGGACTTGGCCGCTCCTTCCTCAATCACAGCAGGACGGCATGTTTTGTGCATGTTGTGCATGTTGTGCATGTTGTGCATCATGCACGAGAGCGAGAAACAGACAAAAGACCAAAGAACGGAAAGGGTCGGGAAGCGACGGGGAAGAGGGGAAGGCAGAGGGACAGAGAGAGAGGCGGATTGATGCTTGGATTTTTACCCCCTCAAGCAAAACACTTTTACAAAACAAATTGACTAACTTTGCATACCAGGCGGTAACTTAATCATTGGTGTGATCTCTTATTAATAACTTCAGACAATGCCTTGTTCCAATGGGTGATTATCCTGCTTCCACAGTCTAATTTGCCTTACTTTGAACCCAAAGCACCAAGCTTGCATTTACTGTACCAGCCCGGCGTAAAGTGCTGCAGCGGCTGCGCGCTTCTGAGTACAGCATTGCAGATTAGATACTGAATGGAGTCAATGTCATCCTTTGTTCATAGCCCGCCCCTTCCCATGCACCCTCTCGCCCTTATTCACTCCCTCCCACACTGTTTTATGATTCCATCACCTTCTTCTGACTATGAATAAAACAGCTTCTTGAATAATGTGCCCAGATCTGAGCAGAATATGTGTGGTGGCCTGCAGACACCCTTCACATGTCTTACCAACTACGATGTCGATGCTACCATGTGTAGCAGCGACATCGTAGTTGGTAATGCACCAAAGAAAAAGAAAAAAAGTTTTGCAGGTATTTTGAGATTTTGAGTGATTTAGTTACTTTCATCTCTGTAGTACATCATGGTGAATAATTATTTTCATAAAACAAAAGGGAAAGTATTTATTTTATGGTTTTGTTGGAATGGCAATGTAGAAAATACAACATTGTGGAATGTTTAAAGCTATTTTTCTCACATTTTACTTGTAGACACTTAAGAGATTAAAATACGCATAACTTTTGATGTGAGATAGCTATCACATTCAAAAAGTAGGGGAGAGTTTCTAATTTATGGAAATGTAAAAAAATTAAAAATGAAATGCCAAATTGCCACCATGTGAAGGGTTTTTGCAGGCCAGCACACATATGATGTCAAGAGCGGAAACACTTTGCTGCCAGGTCTCACCTTCTGCTCTCTGCTGCCAAGATCTACCACAGGTTGGGTCAGGTGACGTGGCCAGATTGGAAATACTTTCTACTTACTAGTAATTATCTATTGGACTATTTTCTTTGCATCAGAGGGAGAGTTGGCAGGCATACAGAAAGTGATTTGTGTGTGTGTGTGTGTGTGTGTGTGTGTGTGTGTGTGTGTGTGTGTGTGTGTGTGTGTGTGTGTGCGTGCGTGCGTGCGTGCGTGCGTGCGCGTGCGCGTGCGCGTGGTTTAGAAAATCAGAATGAGACATGGTGAGACAATGAGAGTGGTGATGCAGTTGTAGGATCGCGTTCGGCTTAAATCTAATAGTGTAGAGTTTCAGATCAGAGAAAAGCAACTTTTTGAACACAAATGCACACATTATACATCTAAACCAATACCGCACTGTCCAGCAAAGGCAAAAGTGCAAATTAAGACATCGAGGGAAAGAGATAAGAACAGCCTCTATACAAAGTGATGTCTTAGACTAATTTCAATCATGAAGACTCCGTCCGCAGCCAATGCCCAGCTCAGGTTATCACCCCATTATACATTGCTATGCACGCCCCCTTTCATTCATGCCTCTCCCCCATCCATTCACAGTCACCCACGCTTTCCCTCTCTGGCAATAGCCAATCAGCTCAAGCCACTCCTTTCCCTTGCTTTTCTGTTAAGCCAATCACCTAAGCGGGGAGTGTATTAGAAGTCCTTGTTTTTACCATGACGTTACTCACCTATGTGTTGTCACCTCACAGTTGCTGTGATCATCGCTAAAGCAGGTGTTTCGCCCCACCTGCCACCATCAACATCATGACTCCTGAAGAATTCCCTATGGGGGGATTCTCTATCCTATACATTACTGACGCCCCCCTCTCTCATCTCAGGAAGAGCGCCATCATATCATGGAGTCATACGGCAAACTTAATTTGTTTATTGTATCATTAAAGTTTATTGAGCCTTCTTACTAGTCTCTCATGATTGAAAAGACAGTTTGATTATGTGGAAGTGCAGGCACAAAGCAGTAAACTTTCAATAACCATTACATTCAAACAAAAAATACCCTACCGTGCATTTCAATTAACCCCTGAGAAATAGATCAGTTTACCAATCAGTAAAAAACAAAACAATAGGCTATGCAGTTACTAACAAAACAATGGTTCCTTATCAGTGAGGACAAAGTGGGGTGTGTCTGTGCGGCTTTCAAAAACCAAGTGCCTGTAATGGTCAACTGCTGCTGCATAAATCACCAATGAGCAATGCATCAGGAAGAGAAATGGGATCTGCACGCTCTCAGGAAAAAGGAGAGTGTCCAAGCAGAGGCTTGTGATTAAAAAAGAAGAATTTAATACATAAAGTGATTCCATTCATCAAATCCTTTGCACAGATATACAGTAATGAGCTGCTGGGTTGACGGTTCTTAAAATGTTAATAATTAATCACAATCACCTGTGTATAATCAAGGACATAGTCTCGCTTGCCAGACTCTCCCTGCAGCGGTTGAGAGTCTGGCTAGTAATAGCACCACTCTGGAGGATAGCAATGTTTAATACCTTTACAGCCATCCACCGAAAGTACCATGCAGGCTGCTTCATTGCATAATTCACATCAATCGTTTTCAGCGTGTAGCAAAGAGCTAGCGGCTAGCGCTGCTGTTATTATTGTTTCAAAGGCATTTGAGATCGGCAGATTCAACACGTACAGCAGCAGAGGCAGGTGGGGGGAGGTATAGGCACACAGGGGACAAGCCCCCCCCGCAGCATGTACAGCAGCAGAGGCAGGTGGGGGGAGGTAGGCACACAGGGGACAAGCCCCCCCCGCAGCATGTACAGCAGCAGAGGCAGGTGGGGGGAGGTAGGCACACAGGGGACAAGCCCCCCCGCAGCACGTACAGCAGCAGAGGCAGGTGGGGGGAGGTAGGCACACAGAGGACAAGCCCCCCCGCAGCACGTACAGCAGCAGAGGCAGGTGGGGGGAGGTAGGCACACAGGGGACAAGCCCCCCCGCAGCACGTACAGCAGCAGAGGCAGGTGGGGGGAGGTAGGCACACAGGGGACAAGCCCCCCCGCAGCCCCCAACACCACTTTTTTAGAAAGCAGTATTGGATCCCTGCACTTTTTTCAATTCCTCCCGTCCCATTTTTGTTAAAGGGATAGTTCAGATTTTTTGATGGGTGCAGTAGAATGCAGCCAGCAGCACGGTCTTAATTTGGTGAAATGGAGACCAACTACGTCAGGCAAGCAGTAGTCTCTTAGAACAGACGAGTTGGCTTCCGCAATTTTCAAATGCTTCCGCCATACCGTCTGTAATTCGTGGGGGAGAAGCATGCGCCAACCGGAATGGGAAGCAGAAAGGCGGGTCTTCCGCTCATTAGTCAAATCAGAATCCAATATGCCGGCAGAAAGGCGGGTCTTCCGCTCATTAGTCCAATCAGAATCCAATATGCCGCATTCGCGTGTCGTGATTGGTCGGATTCCGTCGAACTTCCTTCCAGTCTGAAGGTTTTTTTCCCCAACTTCCTTGTGTATGTTCTGGGGGTGTAACGTACAGACTGTTTAGCTGCATTCACCGGATGTAGATGAGACAGTCTGTTTTAAGAGACTAGGCAAGCAGAGCTGTCTGTTGAGTGTGAACTTTGGGTATTCTTAGGCAAGTAAAACAACTTGGCTATGTTTAGGCAAGTAAAACAACTTGGCTATGATTAGGCCATTAACGTGTGTCCATATGGCATCTATTCCTGACATTTAAACGCTGGAAGTACACTGGAAGCAGTCTGAAAGTAACATTAGCTCAGCAGCGGTAGCTACCTCTTAGCTATCTTAGCTTGATAGCTGACAGCTAACATTAGCTAATACACGTACAGTGCTTTAGCGCAACACTCACCAGAAATATTCATTGTCCAGCCAGCGTAATCTGACGTCGAGAGAAGCGTGCCGAGGGGAATGTACGCGTTTACACTCCACACGGTGCGTTTCTGCTCCTCAGCCCTGTGGGAGGGAGGTCATTAATGAAAAAGACTTGTGTTGAGTTACAGCGTACAAGAGGGAAACAGAGCTGCTGGGAAGCTGTGATAAGGAGTTGACCCTATACTTCATTAACCTCTGATATGTTCACTGAGCACAAGTAGGTTACAAGAGAGTCATTAAACCATCCCAGGGTTCCACCCCGTGTATCATTAACCTGCAATGCTGCTTACAGTATGTTTCCTGGATCCACTGTGTCGCCTACTTTAGGGCTTTTCTGACAATGTCCCCAAACAGACAGACAGACAGAGAGAGAGAGACACACACACACACACACACACACACACACACACACACACACACACACACACACACACACACACACAGAGAGGGAGAGAGACTAAGAGACAGAGGGCGTGACCTAACTGCAGCCTAGATGATCCAATGCACCTGTTGATCTTCCATGTAGCCCGGCCAGGTGGCAGGCTGTAGAGTCAGGTGGCAGGCTGTAGAGACAGGTGGCAGGCTGTAGAGTCAGGTGGCAGGCTGTAGAGACAGGTGGCAGGCTGTAGAGCCAGGTGGCAGGCTGTAGGGCCAGGTGACAGGCTGTAGAGTCAGGTGACAGGCTGTAGAGACAGGTGGCAGGCTGTAGAGTCAGGTGGCAGGCTGTAGAGCCAGGTGGCAGGCTGTAGAGCCAGGTGGCAGGCTGTAGAGCCAGGTGGCAGGCTGTAGAGACAGGTGACAGGCTGTAGAGCCAGGTGACAGGCTGTAGAGTCAGGTGACAGGCTGTAGAGCCAGGTGGCAGGCTGTAGAGCCAGGTGGCAGGCTGTAGAGCCAGGTGGCAGGCTGTAGAGCCAGGTGGCAGGCTGTAGGGTCAGGTGGCAGGCTGTAGAGCCAGGTGGCAGGCTGTAGGGCCAGGTGGCAGGCTGTAGAGACAGGTGGCAGGCTGTAGGGTCAGGTGGCAGGCTGTAGAGACAGGTGGCAGGCTGTAGAGCCAGGTGGCAGACTGTAGAGACAGGTGGCAGGCTGTAGAGACAGGTGGCAGACTGTAGGGTCAGGTGGCAGACTGTAGGATCAGGTGGCAGACTGTAGGGTCAGGTGACAGGCTGTAGGGTCAGGTGGCAGACTGTAGAGTCAGGTGGCAGGCTGTAGAGTCAGGTGGCAGACTGTAGGGTCAGGTGGCAGGCTGTAGGGTCAGGTGGCAGGCTGTAGAGTCAGGTGGCAGACTGTAGGATCAGGTGGCAGGCTGTAGGGTCAGGTGGCAGGCTGTAGAGCCAGGTGGCAGGCTGTAGGGCCAGGTGGCAGGCTGTAGGGTCAGGTGGCAGGCTGTAGAGCCAGGTGGCAGGCTGTAGAGCCAGGTGGCAGGCTGTAGGGTCAGGTGGCAGGCTGTAGAGCCAGGTGGCAGGCTGTAGAGCCAGGTGGCAGGCTGTAGAGCCAGGTGGCAGGCTGTAGGGTCAGGTGGCAGGCTGTAGAGCCAGGTGGCAGGCTGTAGAGCCAGGTGGCAGGCTGTAGGGCCAGGTGGCAGGCTGTAGGGTCAGGTGGCAGGCTGTAGAGACAGGTGGCAGGCTGTAGAGCCAGGTGGCAGGCTGTAGGGCCAGGTGGCAGGCTGTAGAGCCAGGTGGCAGGCTGTAGAGCCAGGTGGCAGGCTGTAGGGCCAGGTGGCAGGCTGTAGGGTCAGGTGGCAGGCTGTAGGGTCAGGTGGCAGGCTGTAGAGCCACAGCAAAGTGACGTGACTTTCCAAGTAAGTGCGGAGACTCCTGGTAATCAATGAGGCGCCTGACATTTAAAGCTTGTATCAATCAGCTGCTAATGGAGAAATCAATAAGGAGTCAGAAGGACATGCCACTTGATTATTTATGTATTTCTATAATCAATGGGCTCAAGGAGTCGGCCATATGACAGCAGTTGCATTTTGAGACCCTTTTTAGGGGTGCTTGAGCACCCTAAATTTCATCTGATAAATGGGTGATTTTTCACCCATAGAAAATACTAGACATCCCGACAAATCCTTAGGTACCAGCCATGTTCTGCTAGCTCGCTGGGAAGCGGGTTAGGGTTAGGGTTAGCTCCAAATTTGGAAAGGTTTTGACAAAGGTAAATGGGCATGAATACTCAAACGGGTCCCTTGACCTCCCACATCAAGATATCTGAATGAAATTGGTATAATTAGAACCACATGAGTCTTAGCTTACAGCCATGTCTGACATGTCAGCTACATAGAACAGATCTGCTATTTAACTACGTTCAGGGGGCCACATTGTCAGAAAGCTATAAGAGCCCGGAGTTATTATTATCATCATGTAGTAGTGCTGTACTGACACAACGTGCCACCACATCTTCAA
>NC_139625.1:82627128-82629628 GCF_964638095.1 Poromitra crassiceps | reverse complement strand
TCCTCCATGTCTCCGATCCGTTCATTAGGACAGACTTGATGCTGGCGTTGAAGAGCCAGCGAGAGAGAAGATTGCGGGAGAAAACACGTCTTTCTTAACACGTTCACTGCCATTGACGAGTTATCTCGGCTTACAGAATCCAACGGTTCACTGCCAAAGACGAGTTATCTCGGCTTAAAATTTTTTTTTTTTTTTTTGACGGTGGGACGTGGATCAACGCTCCCCACGTCTCCTATAAAAATATTGGAGTCAGCGAACGTGTACAACCCATTCCACGGACCCACTAAGTGGCGACAGTGCTCTCCACACTAGGAAAAGCAGAGCCAAAACTGTAGGGTAACGCGCGAGGAAACCATTCTCTACTGTAAAATGGATTGGCGAAAACGCTTTCACTTTGGCGCATTATCGCGCTGGGAGCTGGCGGTGGGGGATTCCAAAAATAGACTGGGTGGAAAACACACTTTGAAACACGCAGCATAAAGCCTAGAATCGCACAAAGCTTCATCAAAGCTCTCAAACCCAAGAAACAAGTGAGCCCTATCCACACTCGCTGCCAGGGAGGGAGGCTGCTCAAACTCGCAGCAGCAGCAGCAGCAGCAGAACACTCGCTTGTGACAAACGCAGGCTGAAAGCCACCAGACACGCCCACGGAGGGAGGAGTTTGAAGGAGAGGGCGTTCAGAACTATATTGTTTAGATGTCTGATCTCTCACTGATGCCAAAAATAAATGGTTAAAGTGACTGTTCTGCCTGTTTGATTGAATTTCACAAAACTGCGATTATCTCAGCTTTCACTCTCAGACGCTGAAACCATGCTGTACTCAACGGCTAATATCTACATAACTACTAACTCTACAAACTAACTCTTTTAGACAGAGAAAGCACACATTCTATTAGTACTTTTGTGAACTTTATGTTCACAAAGTCCAAGCAGAAAATAATCCTCGGCTCTTGTAAAATGAGCCAGAATCCTCAAAAAAACCCTCTGGCAGAACCTACCTACAGTAAAAAAAAAAGGCTGGCAGTGAATGTGTTAAGAGACTTGCCACCAACCGGAGAGTAATGGTGGATTCTTCTCAACATGTGCCCCGCCCCCTCGCCAGGCCAGGAAAAGAGATACAAGGCTGCTGAGCACAGCGTAATCTCCCCACGACATGCTGTTTGACACGTGTTGCGGCTGGGGAGAGATCGTTGAGATTCGCCCATTGATCCACACACTTCTCCAAAGGCTCATTTGAATAAAATGGGTGCATTTTTTTTTGCAGAGCAGCGAGACACCATCAAAAGAGTCAATGTGTCTCCATGGAGAACGGAGCAGGGTCGTGATCCGCAGAGGACATCTCTAGGGGAATGAGAGGCTGATCTGAATAACGAATGAGGGAAAAGGCGTTGTGCAGAGGGAGCTAACTGGGAAGAGAGAGATGTAATTTTTGTGCCTTGAATGATGTACTAATAGTCTCATTCTAAGTGACAAGCAAGATGAATAGAGATAAAGGACGTGAGAGATATTATAGTATCTCATTAAGATGAGTTATTTAAAGCAAGAGTCTTAAAGAACCTGGTATTCGTCCTTCCAAATGGCTTGAGCTCGCTTTGTGACAGCAAATCCAAACACACAAGCCTACATGGACCCTTTTCATCCCTCTTCAGCCCCCTTTTCCATCAAGAAATCATCTACATACAATACAATATCTACAATACACTTCATTGTTGCCTTTGTTAGTGAGATGCTGGTTGGCTGATCTTAGATCTATAGTCTAGTTTCAATCCAATTATTCTTTGCAATCATGCATGTAGTAATCTCAAACGCTCCATTATTGTCAGCCCTACTGTATCATTGTTCAATAAGTGTATTGAGTATATGTCACTTAACATATAAAAACTGTCTACTGCATAAAGGCAGCTTGTGTATTGCAGAGATGTTGTGGGTGATAGTAGCCAGGTAACACGAGAAAGGCCCTTTTTCTCTCTGCTCCCTCATAAATTTGCTGGGCACTAAGAATCAGAATCAGAATCAGAATCAGCTTTATTGGCCAAGTATGCAAACACATACAAGGAGTTGGGCTCCGGTTAGCTTTGCTCTCAAGTACACACAGAGTACACAAGTACACACATATAGAAAAAAATAAAAAAGGGGAAAGAAGGTTACACATAGTCAAGGCAAGAATACTTTGTAAAAAAATACTTTGTAAAAATACTCTTTTTACAGTGACTGCTATATACAATGTGGTGACTGTGCTATATACAATGTAGCTAATTTTAAATATGAATATATTAGGGGGTGTACAGTCAAAGTGTACGGTAAGTGTGCAACAACGTTTGTAGGTTTATACAGATATTGCATTTTTATATATGAATATATAAGGGGATGTACAGTAGTGCAACAACGCTACGTAGGTTTGTAAACAAGGCTTATACAGGGATTGCATTTTAAATATGAGTATATAAGGGAATGTACAATAAATGTGTGCAATAAAATGTGCAACACTAAACAACAAGTT
>NC_139625.1:82544628-82622128 GCF_964638095.1 Poromitra crassiceps | reverse complement strand
TAAAAAAGCCTAAAACCAATCTGTCTAAAATAAATAAAATGACTTTAATCTGGCTATAAATTAAAAGTACATAAATATTTACACTGATGCACCATTTGTCATGAACCAGTTTTTAAGAGAGGATTTAAAACTGCTCAAGGTGTCAATCAGCTTCAGGCTGTCCGGTAGGCTGTTCCACAATAGCCCGGCTGAGTATTTAAAAGAGTTTTTGCTCGTCACATCATAGCAGAAGGGACAGTGTGATCAAGCAAAAGCTAATGAAAGGCACGGACACATTTCATACAGAATCAGGAATGCAATTGGGAACATATTTCTGACTCTGGAGTTTCACTCTCCCTGCATGACCCACAGTTTTGAAGTTAGTCTTATACATCTCTATGTACAAAGGAAACCCAAGCACCTTAGAAAAAACATGCCGAAACAATAGCGTCTGGGGAGGCAGGGCAAGAAAGTGTCCAGTGTTTGATATATTTATTGCCACAAATCTCTCTGTGATGAATTTTGAATCAATGAGGCACCATAACACAGAAAAACCAATATGTAATTTCCCCCAGACGCTCCTGGGCCTTCATCTGTTTGCACCCAGTAGAGTGCTGTGTTCATGTTATAGCCATCATTCAACTGAAAGCTGCGAGTGAGGCTTCCACACTGCTTTCTTACAGAGGGCCACCATAGGCACAGACCCTTCAAAGGATGTATTTCAGATGGGAAAAATCACTAGGCTAATACAGTACTTTACATGAACCCAGGTTTCTTACAATACAAGTGAGGTTTCTATTTACATAGGCCTACAGTACATCTCATTTATATCAAGCAGACTCACAGTAGCTTGAAAGATTTTAAATTTTCACTCTTTTTTTTAAAGTGATAACTGATAACGGATTAAAATGGTTGAAAAACATCACAAACATTGGTCATAAGGCCCAAATAAGGGCTTCATATTACCTACATTATGTCAATGGTGAACAATGGAGCATGTCGATATATTGTGCAAACCTTTCAGAATAAAAGTAAGCAATTGACCTTAAGTGACAACATTTTTTATCCCATTTTTATCCCCCATTAGTGCTGCACGGCCGCACCGCGGTGTTGTGCCCTTTTTTAACTTTTGAAGCCCCTGCCCCTCTAAGGGGCTCTGCACGGCCCTGCGTGCGTGCGTGCGTGTGTGTGTGTGTGAATGAAAGCTCCAGAGACCACAGCAGCACACACAGTTACCTTTGAGCCCTGCTTACTGCTGGAGTTCAGGAGTAGCTCGTCTATTTTGGACAACATTTACTTTTGGATCGCCAAAAAAGAAAAGAAACAAACACTGCAGCATTATATATTATTGATGATTCTTCAAGAGTTTTCTTCGTCTGTTGGGGGCTGTGAAGGTTATTTCCTGTGTGTCTTGACAGTCACTCTTTGAGTGAAACCATCTAAATATTGAATTAGAATTGCAACTTTTTTTAAAGCAAAATGTCAACACCCAACACAACACACTGCTACTATGATTAAACAGCTTTTGACAACTTTTGGCATTTTGATCACTTTGAATCTTTGAATAATTCATATGCCCTTTTAATACAGATTACTTTCAAGGCGGGGTTATTGTGTTATCAGTGCTCTCACAGGTTGAGCACAAGCTTGCAAGGGAGGAAATAATTATGCGTGATAGGATTTATCTTCAATTTCCTGCTCTGTCTGACTTGAGGAGAGCGAGGGGACTTGGCATGGTCCTGAAGCTGGGCGTGCACCATGGCAACATGGTGGTGACACAAAGTAGCATCAGCTACATCTACACACTGCACTTAGGGTAGGGGCGTGAAATGAAACTCCACCCCCTCTGCCGATCTGGAGTTGTCGACTAGCACACGTACGGCAACCATTTTAGGGCATCCTCCCCCGTCAGAGTATAGGCTATATCGTTCCTCAGTCTAAGCGTTGTCAGTTGTCATGTCTCCTAGTAAACTATATCGAGTGTGCTCTGAAACACCTTCAGTCCTCACACGAAAATGCTGTCATTCTTCCTGCATTACTGTTTCACTCCTCACGCGTCAGTCATCGCACAATACGGCATCACTCGTCAATCATCAGTCCTCACTCGTCAGTCCTCACTCGTCAGTCCTCACTCGTCAATCATCAGTCCTCACTCGTCAATCATCAGTCCTCATTCCTCAGTCCTCACTCGTCAGTCCTCACTCGTCAATCATCAGTCCTCACTCGTCAGTCCTCACTCGTCAATCATCAGTCCTCATTCCTCAGTCCTCATTCCTCAGTCCTCACTCGTCAGTCCTCACTCGTCAATCATCAGTCCTCACTTGTCAGTCCTCACTCGTCGACTAGCTGTCAGTCATCGCTCCTCACGTCTCACACGAAAACTTTGTCATTCCTCCTGCAAACTAGCTGTCAGTCATCACTCCTCACGTCTCACATGAAAACGCTGTCATTCGTTGTTTGGTTGTTCTTCCGTGTGTGATTGATTGATTGATTGATTGACTTTATTTGGTGATAAAAACAGGACATAAGACAACATATCACCGAGGATAAAAACACAACAAAGCCCGAAGGCTTATTTCCATTGTGGTCCCCATGGAGACAAGACAGACAACGTAAATACGTGTAACAAAGAAGTGCAAGTGGGAACATAATTTAAAACTAATACAACTCCATTAAAAGATAAATTACTAACTCAGTTTATAATTTACCAAAATAAAAAAAATAAAAACTAGAACTAAACATATCAATCAATAAAATAAAAGACCAGCTATACCATAAATAAATAACCAATTCAAGAACTAAAAAGACAGGATAAAACGGTTTAAAGTGCGGATGTTTGTAACCATTTTTTTAAGCCTTTCTTAAAAGTGCAGATAGACTCACTCAGTTTCAAGCACGAAGGTAACATGTTCCATTGAGTCGCTGCATTATATTTGAACGAGTTCCTCCCCATCAGGGTCCTAAATCTGATAGGGATGAAATCAGTAGAACTGCCTCTCGTGGAATACTGGTGACGCTCACTCACACAAGAAAAGTAGCTTTTAAGATACATAGGAACAAAATTCTTAACAATCTTAAAAGTGAACAGCAGCTTGATGTATAAAGTGCGCTTCTCAACTGTCAGCCAATTAAGACTGTCAAAGTGAGCTTGGTCCAGGTGGGTACGTGGATGGACTTTAAGAATGACTCGAATCAACTTGTTTTGAGCCGTTTGTAATTTGTTTTTGAGTTTCTGAGAGAGACCAGTATACCAGCAGATGGCAGCATAGTCAAAATGACTCTGAACAAGTGCAGAAGCCAGAGAGTGAAGGACTGGACTGGTGAGAAAGGCAGCTTTCCTGGCCAGAAACCTGACATGCATGTTAATTTTGCCAAGGACTTTCAGAGCCATATACTCACCTGATAGGTATTTGTCTAAAATGCAGCCAAGGTAGCTTACCTTATCCTTGGCATCAATTTGAATGTCACCAATCTTTATGACGAGGCCGGGCGATTTAGACAATTTAATTTTTGAGCCGAATACAATGGCCTCTGTCTTACCTAAGTGAAGAGACAATCTGTTGTCGGACAGCCAGTCACAAACACTCTCTAGCTCTGCACTTAAAGCTTTCTCAACAGCAGATTTCTCCTGGTGCGACACCATTAAAACAGAGTCATCAGCATAAAGAAACAAATTACAGGCAGGAGAGGTCGCCGCTCTAAAATCATTAATATATAAAAGAAAAAGCAGGGGTCCGAGGATACTCCCCTGCGGCACCCCCCACCCCATTTCTTGAACTTCAGAAAGCGTTCCGTTAACGTCCACCCTTTGAAGACGGTGGGTAAGATATGATTCGATCCAACGTAATGCTAAAACACTAAAACCCATTGCTCTGAGTTTAAGAATTAAAATGCCGTGGTCTACAGTATCAAACGCTTTCTGAAGATCAAGCAACACTAGACCACAAAACTTGCCTGCATCAACTGGGGAAATGCCTCTGTGAATTTAGCAACAATTTTTTACAACTTCACTTCCTGTTGAATGATTTTGCCTTCAAAATAAAAGCGCAAGTTTTTTTATATTTACAATATAGATTAAAGTACTGTAGTAATCTATGACAGAGGTTCTCAAATGTTTTTCAGCCAAGGACCCCTTACAAGATAAAAAATATACCGGGGACCCCCTCATTCTGATTTGTGATTTTGGGCTAAGCTTAATTGTTTCCACGGTAACGTGCTTGACTTTTAATTTGATAGGTTTGTTATTAGAATGTAATCCATGAACCATTTTAGATTTAAAGCATAAACTATTTTCGTTGAACTATGAAGATTTTGCCAAAAAAAATATATATATTTTTTTTATTACATTACATTTACATTACGTCATTTAGCAGACACTTTTGTTTTATCCAAAGCGACTTACAATATCACAATTTGTCAACAGTACAGAAAACCACTATGCAACACAATCAATGACAGCCAAGATATTTTGATAGACTAGCACCATGTAGGAAGTAATAAGTAACATGTAGCATTTTATTAAAAAAAAAAAAAAAAAAAAAAAATTACTTGAAAACTTTTCGCGGACCCCCTGGCAAAGTGCCACGGACCCCTGGGGGTCCGCGGACCCCCATTTGAGAACCACTGATCTATGAGACCCAACAGAATTAACATAGTAACACTAAGAGGAACATCTAGTTTAATGTTTGATGACAATTAGACTAGACTAGTTGGGTCTCATAGATTACTACTTTAATCTATATTGTAAATATAAAAAAACTCTGAAGGAGGAGGATGCCGTAAAATGGTTGCCGTACACACGGTTCCTCCGATAGGCCTACATGTACAGTCGTCAACCGCTTCTTTTCACCTGACAGCGAAGAGTTTCACCGGCAGGACGTAGCACATCGGAGGAACATGCTATTCCCCCCTAATAAGTTACGGTTGCGGAGATACATCCGCCCTGCATGCAGGCTAGGGCTACAGGAGAGTACACCGGGGGGTTGGGAGTTCCAAGTTACTGACCAAACACTCTATTTCAGTGATTGCTGTCAGAATATAGAGCCATTTAACACTTATTTTAACAACAAAAAAATCCCTTACAGCACCTATATAATATATATATAATGATATAGTGCAACTTACTTTTCTACCACTAGATGGTGATGTGGCTTCTTTCATACAGGTATGATGTAATGTTTAGCAGAGTGGTTATTCAAAGTTCAAAATGGTGTTGAACTTTTGGTGAACTTTAGTATGCCTCTAGTGGTCATACCCATGTTTGCCAAGAGGCGGGGACCTATTCACAAATATGGACAGGGGCACGGTGGCTCAGTGGTAGAGCTGTCGCCTCACAGTCAGAAGGTCCTGAGTTCGATTCTCGCCTGGGACACTGTGGGCGCTGTGGTTGTGTTCCCCCCCATATCTTCAGTGCCTACTGCCCAGGTATCTCGTCGTAAGGGCCTTTCTCTCTGTGTGGAGTTTGCATGTTCTCCCCATGCTCCCCCAGGGGGTTCCTCCGTATATAACCCCACCACTAAAAAACATGCAGAAGATCAGATCGTCATCGTCAACCGACCAGTGACGACAACATCCGAAGTTGGTCCCCGGGCGCTGTACGAGAAAGCGACCACTGCTCCTGGCCTGCCCCCTGGAGGAAAGGACATGCCTGGATGGGTTAAATGCAGAGGACACTTTTCACCGGCCACCGTCAGCATGAGTGTGTTGTGGCCGCATGCATGTGTTGTGGTGTTCGTGTGACAATAAAAGACGGGGCTTGTCCCGTTACGAGAGAGAGGGAGTTAGCTATAGTGACCTGATGATATCCCCCCCTCTTGGGACATCCTTAGACAGAGACCCGATACAGATCCCACCCTTGAGGACGTCCTGCAGCAGAGTATAAAGGGAAATCCTCAGTCGGCTGACCCCGGGGAGCCACTCACACCACTTGGATTACCTGCTGTTTGCTGCTATAACCCAACTGGATTATACTCTGTAATCTTCTGCACTCTACTTTATTAAAGCTGCAAAAGACAACTTTCTCTGTCTTTAGTTAGTATGTATTTTTGTTATACAGTTATGTATTTTTCGTGACAAGCTCACGGTGAAAAAGAAACATGACATTCTGCTCCACCCACAGTCACAGCAGGATTGCATGGGAATATGAGGCGAAATCTCAGCAAATACATGTAAATGGCATCATTATATTAGTCTGATAATCATAATAAGGGGGATAATTAAGTGATTATGTGTGTGGAAATGTGTCATTTTGCTTCCTATTATCTCTGTCTCCGGAGATGCCACACAAAACTGTCATCACAGACACACGCATACGCGCACGCAGAGAGCACGTACGCTGCCTGCTGCATTTAATCTATGGTTAATATGGCACTTTATGAAGTTTTAATGGTTTCAGTAGACAAACGTAACTAGTAGACCCCCAATATGCAATCGGTTTCTCAAAATAACGCCTATTTGGAAATATAATTTTGGTGGACCAGAGACTGCACACACCTGGCCGACCATCTCAGCTGATGTAACCCGACTCCAGACTGCTCTCAGGCAGATAACTGACCCTCGGCATCAGGGGCAATGATCCGAGGAACGTCACATGTTCAATTTGCGGCTTTTCAGGAGTGCATGCCAGCTGCTTAACAAACACCAGTCTAGATGCAGCTATGTGTTGGGGAAAAAGAAGAAGAAAAAGAGAATCCTATTCCTACATACAGTCCCAGTCACACATATTAATCCAAAGTCGTCTCTAACCTGCAGCATGCTCTTTAATTAAAACAAGTAGTGCAGAGACTCATCAAGTCCCGCGAGCCAGCCGGCAGGAAAGTCTCGCGGGACTTGACGAGAGTTGGTGACACAGCCCCCAAATGAGGAAATTAGATCCCTGGTAAAGACTACTGGAAATAGCCCGGGGGTGATTAGCAGTCTGATGTTTCTTTAGGGATCATATAATGACGATATGGGTAGAAAACGGGAACAAAACTGTCTATTTACATGGAGTAACAGCACGCTGCCATGTGGCCCCGACGGAGCGCCATTCTAGGACTGGCTTGGACACTATTTATCTCAAAACAAAGCCTAGGAAGCTCAAAATCGATGCGGAGAACAATGGGTGAGTCGTCAGATAATAATTAATGTGAGGAGAGGGCTCCAGGTTAAAGTCAAAGCGTCTATATTTCAGGAGTCAAAGCGTGTATATTTCAGGAGTCAAAGTGTCTATATTTCAGGAGTCAAAGTGTCTATATTTCAGAGTGAGCCATACTGTACATTTTCACAGACATGTCATGAATATTGCAGCAGTGACATGTTTCCTTGACAAGCATCATCAAAGCAGTCTGGGGTCCAGGAGATGAGTGAATACCACCAGGTTCAAACATCAAGACATTGTCTCAGTCATACCACCTCGCCATTCATATTAATGTGTGTGTGTGTGTGTGTGTGTGTGTGTGTGTGTGTGTGTGTGCGTGTGCGTGCGTGTGCGTGCGTGCGTGCGTGCGTGCGTGCGTGTGTGTTTGTTTGTTTTAGCCTGGTTAGCAGCTCTACTACCCGGCAGCATTAAGAGTAGCCTTGTTCCAGCCTTGGTGTGGAAGCAATGGATAACCGTTTCTGTCATCAAAATGAAAACAAGTCCATTCATCACGGCTTTCGAGAAGACACGTCAGAGGGGTGTGTGTGTGTGTGTGTGTGTGTGTGTGTGTGTGTGTGTGCGCGTGTGCGTGTGTGTGTGTGTTTGTGTGTGTGTCAGAGCGGTGAGAAAGGCCATGGAGCGTGCACAGCAGCTGAGAGCAGAGGTCTTGTGTTTATACTGAGGTAAACAACATGTCAGCCGAGCGGATATGAAAACCGTGATTTGACTGTTATCAAACATTTGTGCTTCCCATCCAAAGCAGAAAGGTTACTTCCACATTTCTGCCAAAGGCCAAAGTTTATGAGCATAAATCTGCCTGCAGCTTGATGGACTATCACCACCGGCGTCTAGCATTCAATTGTATGGTCATGTGATCCACTATTGCATGATAAAACACAGATGCAGGGTGTGTGTGTGTGTGTGTGTGTGTGTGTGTGACTACAGCAAAGGGATCTTCTACCAACCTCAATACCCAGAGTGCCTTGAGGCCAGAAGAAAGCCAAGCTCCCATCAGAATTTATATATCTTTATAATAATGTCATGATGGAATCTGATCCTGTCAGGTAAAAACAAGCTTGTTTAGTGCAGTAGGGAAACACGGCTGCAGACTGAAGCGATCTAGGTCAATACTGCAACAATTTCAAAACTTTCTGCTCACATGACTTAGTTATCCATAAACAGATATGAAAATAGGGTCCAGGTTGAAAAATACCAAAATTATCCTTTAAGGTTAGGGATACGGGGCATCCGGGTAGTGTAGCGGTAGATTCCCTGCCTACCAACACAACAACCTGTCCATACCATGGATGTATTAAAAGAACTGGATAGGGGACGAGCCACGCCCACCCATGCATTCGGACGGAGGCTGCTCACTGGCGCATGAAGTCATCATGGGGGGGTTTTCTTCCTGGTTTTACTTCCTGACCATGCGGCCTAAGGCGAAGTGCGCATGTGTGCCATGACGTATTCCATGATGTCTCCCACCCCTCCCACCCGTATACGGCTCTTAGTGGCTTCTGAAGAGAAAATGCCCCATAAAAAATTATTTGATAATTAAATGAGTCGTTTTATACTTTGAGTGACACCCGGAAAAAAATCCACTGAGTTTAACAGTACTCATGTTAACACGCATGTACTCCCATGCAAGTGGATGGGAATTTTCCTTTCTGGGCTGCATTGCATCACGTGACTTGCAATACAGAGCTTCGCCACCATGTTCAAATGGCTTCACAGCCCAGCGCTATTCCTGGGGGCTTTGTCCATACCATCAACACGCACGCATATGGGAAGCTTAAAAGACACCGTACCTAGACCTGAGTTTTATGTGTGTGTAGTCATGTTTCTTATATAGTCATGATGTCGGGGGACTAAATATAGATAAATTGATTTATTCTATTATGCAAACCCAATGAGTCCTCTATAAGTTTTTAGCTCCTTTTGCAACTGCTGCGCCTCTTGCTTAATGCACTTTTTATACTATTTTTTTTAAGTTTTGTTGTGATGCTTTTAAATGTCCATTTTATTCTCTTCTTTTATTCTTTTATTCTCCTGTCAACCATTTTATGTGAAGCACTTTGAATTGCCTCTGTGTATGAAATGTGCTATAGCCTTAAACTTGACTTGACTTGACATATAAAGATGGACGCCACTTCATGTCCCCCCTAGTGAGGCTGCAGCATGCTAGATCGCCGCTCTGGCGGCGGGCACCAGCATACATCACAAGGCCCGCCTCTGCCATGTTAGTGGGTGGGAAAATGAGCCAAACTAAACAAAGTACACCTCAGATATTTCTTTCCCATTCTATCATTTTAGATAGTTCTTATCACACTAATTCCTGTCCAAGTGCAAATTTTTCTGATCAGTTTGTTTTTAAGTGGTTATTTGACAATATAAAAAGGGATGATTGACAGCTGTGGCAGCCAGTCTGAAGCCGTCACTGGCTGGACAGGCTGGTATACTGTAGACCTAAGTTACATAGACCGGATGCTGCTTGAGACACTGCTTGATGTGTGATGGACCGCAATAAAAAGGACATTGTTTTGAGAAAGGTGCGCAAGGAAGTAACGTTGGTTGGGGACTGAAGTGGTACTGTACGTTTTATTACTCCAGCTAACGTCAGTTTTAACGGGTGCAAGCTAACAGCTTGTTCAAGCTAACCGCCTGCTCATCATAGCAATGTAGGCTAGCTTGCACAAGCAAGCGCTAGCCTTTCACGGTCGGCATAACGTTACGACCAATAACAATAACGTTAGCTGGGATAACGCAATAGACAACATATTTTCAGAACTTACAGTACCAGGTTCTACTGCCTGTGGATGCCAGGAAATGTGTTTCATAACGGTACAACTCCTGGGTGTAAAATGAGGCCCACACAAGTTTAGCACACAAGCAGCCATCAGCTAACGTTAGCGTGTCCGTTTGTTTATCCTTTGGAGTCACCCAAACAGACAATGGAGGATTTATTTGGGGTAAAGCACGAGGAGAGTTTTTATATCTCAGGGAAGTGCTGACTGTGGGGATGTGGTTTACAAGCTCCTCTCCTCGTATAGCTGTTGTAAAGATATACAGAAGAGACCAGGCAGCTGGCTAACGTTATTAGCCCCAGGCTCAGGCAGCACTCACCGCTGGGCTACCCAGTAAACAACATAGCATAAGGCTACAGTTGACTCCTGTTCTGCAGACAAATGACTACGACAAATGAACGAGTCATGCAAGATTTATTCTGGCTCCCATTTTGAACCCAAATCTGGAATCTAACAAAAGTTTCTACTGTAACATACAAATGATTGATTTTGCCACAACCAGCCACACCCAGTGATGCGTCAGTCTGATCATCAGGCAAACGACCACTAACAAGAACAAAAATCACTTGTTTTCAGAAAAGCATTAATTTGAAGACCCCCCATCTTTATGTAATACTGTAACTCACATCAGTTTGATTATTTAGTATAGCCCCTTTCAGACATGCAGCCTTTCACAGGAATGTCCTGGGAGTCGTGTATGAATGGGACAGGGATACAGGGATCGATATCCAATTGAAAATCAGTACCACCAATTTCCCACAAAAATGTATAGTAACATTCCAGGGAATATCCCCGCATGGCTGAATGACAGCAGTAACATTAGGGAAGAGTACACCCCACACTCCCCCAGCTTGACTCCTTGCCCCATCTATCCAGGCATAGTCTCTTAGGTAACCAATAAAATTAACGAGGGCCCTGGCACTGGAACAACGAAATGGAATGGAACCATAATTAATGGTATTAGTTATACCTGTTTTACTTCCTGGTTTTACCACCTCAAAACGGTTGCTGTTAAATGGGTCCATTGCCATGGCATGTGTGAATAGACGCCGATGGAAATGTCCCTGAATGTAGTGCATGTGTGAATAGTGAAAATCAGTAGGCCTAAAGGTTATCCCAGTAATTTACTGGGAACTATGTCTTAAAAGGGCTTATGATGTACACTATGTCATAAAGATTTATGTGAGCCCCAAAAGGTGGATAAACTATTCTGCAAATAAACCTTTGTTAACTTCCATCTTTTGTGGTACTTTGCTTTGGCATCTCTGTCTAGCCCCTTTTTTGTGTTCCAACACTGCATCTCTCATAACAGGCAATAACATATCAGAGTACTGCCCATTCTCCCTAATGTTATTTCCCCTGGATTCCTCGTCTTTGCGCCGCCTCTTCTAAAAAAGGAGATGATTTCAGTCCATTCCAAACTAAATGCAGTGTCTTTTATTGGCGTCTGAGGCGTACTGTGATTGCCGCGTTAAATGGCTGTTAAACCAGCCATTGTAATGATGCCGTCTGGAGATCTCCAGATTATGTATGCCTAATGTTTAATTGTATGTTTAATAAGGTACATGCTATTTGCACTGTATGTCAAATACGTCGAATTTAAAATGTCTGAACACGTCTAACGTATGCACATGACGTGCACCTATGTGCAATGAATAAGCCACTGACTTGTCTTATCGCTATTCTGCCTTATTGCCTATTGCTGCTTAGTATTGCTTATTGATGCCTATTTCTTATTGCCTATTGCTCATTGCTTGTTGCCTATTTGTACTATGTCGTAAACGGAGTCCACAGCACAAGAATTTCACACGTGATACTTGTACCATGGAGTGACAATAAAAATCTTGAATCTTGAATCTTGAATCTTGATAGACAGGTGCTCTCTGAATACCCATCTGGAGATCTCCAGATAGACAGGTGCTCTCTGAATAAAGGTAAAGTAAAGGTAAAGTCCCACTGATTGTCACACACCTGAGTGTGCGAAATTTGTTCTCCGCATTTGACCCATCCCCTGGGGGAGCGGTGAGCGGCAGCAGTGCCACGCTCGGGAATCATATGGTGATCTAACCCCCCAATTCCAACCCTTTGATGCTGAGTGCCAAGCAGGGAGGCAAATGGGTCCCATTTTTATAGTCTTTGGTATGACTCGGCCGGGGATCGAACTCACAACCTCCCAGTCTCAGGGCGGACACTCAAGGCCACTGAGCTGAATACCCATCTGGAGATCGCCAGATAGACAGGTGCTCTCTAAATACCCATCTGGAGATCTCCAGATAGACAGGTGCTCTCTGAATACCCATCTGGAGATCTCCAGATAGACATGTGCTCTCTGAATACCCATCTGGAGATCTCCAGATAGACAGGTGCTCTCTGAATACACGCACATCGGCAGATGCTCACTTTTCTGCCTCCTAATTAGGAACATGAATTCATCCAGTTTTGTAGGGCTGCTATCCAGAGTGTGGAATAAGTTGTCAGCTGCACTCGAGAAGGAAAACAACAATATATCAATAAACTCCGGCCAGATTATCAATATAAATGCCAATATAGGATTTGTGGTGGTATCTCTCTCAGATGCTTGGTCTTATTTACAGCCAATGACAGGAGAGTAAAGAGTCCTAATGTGTGATGCTGCAAGCTGGAAGCTGCTGATAAACAGTGAAGGGTAAAAAAAACTGTTGCAGTAACTGAGTGAGCATCATTTGTCATGCATAATGATGTAAGCTGCCTGCATCTGGGTTACCATTTGTCAATAGCTCTGTGTGGTAATCTAGAGGATTCCCGAACCCACCAGATGGAAAGAGTGGATTAAGATCCCTTAATATTGATTAGTCTGAATAGAAGAAAGCACCCAAGTCACTGGCCCACCTCTGTGCCAAGTCACTGGCACAGGGCCAAGTCACTGGCACAGGGCCAAGTCACTGGGGACATGGTTAGTGAGTGATTACACTGTTCCATGCATCATTCTAAGCTGAAAGAACCATTCACATTGGGGTATGAAATCCCACAGTGAAATCGTAGCGCACCCCTCAGCCCATGAAGGGGGCACTTACAGTAGGTGGTTTTTCCGACAGCGTCATCTCGAAAACTCAGAGCACAATATTCAGATCGTACAACAGCAGACTTCAGGCATGTTTCAGGCTGCCTGGATAGGACCGCAAATATTTAATCTTGGTTTAGAATAGGCAAGAATGAGCGGCACAGCTGTGTGTGCCATTATCTACAGCTGGTCATGTCCAACGGAATAATTGTGACAGCGTTTTATAATGATGGGCAATCTGAAATAACTATTACTTTCCCAATGACACTAGGTTGGGCTTTCAGAGTTGATCAAGTCTAGTGGGAGCATGGCGCTATGGGGCCGATCTGCATCAGATGTGGATCATCACTGTAGTAATTGTAATTTGAGCCACATCACTTGTGTTAATGTGGGATTGGAATGAAAAAATATAATGGCATTTTGCTGATTTCAAACTAATGATATGGCACATTACAGAGGTGACAAACCAGATGGAAATAGTGCTGCCAGAGATAGCATGTACATACAGTATGATAGCATGTACATACAGTATGATAGCATGTACATACAGTATGATAGAGATAGCATGTACATACAGTATGATAGCATGTACATACAGTATGATAGAGATAGCATGTACATACAGTATGATAGCATGTACATACAGTATGATAGCATGTACATACAGTATGATAGCATGTACATACAGTATGATAGAGATAGCATGTAGGCTACATACAGTATGATAGCATGTACATACAGTATGATAGCATGTACATACAGTATGATAGAGATAGCATGTACATACAGTATGATAGCATGTACATACAGTATGATAGAGATATCATGTACATACAGTATGATAGCATGTACATACAGTATGATAGCATGTACATACAGTATGATAGCATGTACATACAGTATGATAGCATGTACATACAGTATGATAGAGATAGCATGTACATACAATATGATAGAGATATCATGTACATACAGTATGATAGAGATATCATGTACATACAGTATGATAGAGATAGCATGTAGGCTACATACAGTATGATAGCATGTACATTAGGGGTGTCACAATATATCGTCCCACGAAATTTCGCGATAGTAAAACGTCACGATATGTATCGTTGAGATGAAATCTCATATCGTGAATTTTTTTTTTTTTTTTTTTTTTTTCAAAAGTAGACAAAGAAACGTCTTTGTTTGTTGAAGTTCAATGTGTGGAAAGTAGTTCAGTTGAACAAGTCTCTGAAGAGACACATGAGAAGTTATACAGGAGAGAAACCATTCAATTGAGTTTCTGGCAAAACTGTTTACTTGACAGGAAAAACTGAAGATGCATAAAAAATAGACTAAGAAAAGTCTTGTTGTTTGAGTTTGAAGAAAAACTGAAGATGCATAATGAGAATTTATACTGCTGAGAAACCTTTTAGTTCAAAGTAAATCTAAGTGACGGTGTAACTCATTCTATTTCAAGATAAGCCTTATCTCCAATCTCATGTTTTTTCTAGTTGTTATTGTAATAACAATTTCCCACAACAGCATGTTTTGTATTTGTGCATTTCAAATAAAATACTACTTTTCCAGTCATATATTGTCATTATTCAAGTTTAAAAAAAATTGTTAAAATCGTATCGTATCGTATCGTTATCGTGAACCCAGTATCGTGATACGTATCGTATCGTGAACTGAGTGTATCGTGACACCCCTAATGTACATACAGTATGATAGAGATAGCATGTACATACAGTATGATAGCATGTACATACAGTATGATAGCATGTACATACAGTATGATAGAGATAGCATGTAGGCTACATACAGTATGATAGAGATAGCATGTAGGCTACATACAGTACGATAGAGATAGCATGTAGGCTACATACAGTATGATAGCATGTACATACAGTATGATAGAGATAGCATGTACATACAGTATGATAGCATGTACATACAGTATGATAGCATGTACATACAGTATGATAGCATGTACATACAGTATGATAGCATGTACATACAGTATGATAGCATGTAGGGGAGGTCCGGGACGAATTAAGCACTTTTTGTTTTTTTTGTCATTGTGTAAAGATTGTTTCAGCTGGAGTTATAATATTTTCATGTAAGCAACCTACACATGTCCTCTGGCAATACCAACCGTAGTTTCGTTCCATGGGTCAATACATCAGACGTCATCAGATGGCAACCAGAAGCTGCGCAATGCTTAATTTGTCCCACAGTGAAGGGACAAATAAAGCACAGGCGGGGGACTAATGTAGCGGTTGTGAAAAAGGCACAAAAACAGCCAGGTAACAATTTTTTTCTGGCATTAATTCCTTCATCTTTTGGTCATCTAAGAAACTAAGTATTATGAAATACATTTTAATATGTTATATGTTGCAAATTAATATAATTATAACGTCTATCTATATATTTTGCTGATGTGATGTGATCAATATTTTACCTCCCTTAAATGGCTTATCCAAAGAAATATTTGAATGTGTGCATTTTTTTGCCCTCTGTCCGTGGTCCTCTTCCTTATGCGAGGCATTGTCCTGCAAGCACAGATAAATGCATAGCCTATTCAAGGCAATTGGAGCAAAGTGCTTTATTTGTCCCCCGTGCGTTTCCCTGGATGAAAGCTAAGCTAGCACAAAGGATATGCTAACATTACACACAAAACAATCATTGAGCTGTAGTCTACCGATAGGTCTAACAGATGAATAGCGTTAGCAGCATTAAATAAATAAATTCCAACACGCTAATAGAAAAATACACAGTTTGCAATATTTTACTCGCGTTTGAAAATAAGACGAAAAGGCAACGTTTTTGCGGATATCTCCGCCATCCACTGACTGGCCGAGCTGAAACTTCACAGGAAGTGAGGTACCAGGAAGTGTAACATGGGGGGAAAGAATCGTCTTCCTGGGTTTTGTCAAAGATAGTATATGAGGACAAGCTAATTCCGTCCCCCTGCTTAATTCGTCCCGGACCTCCCCTACATACAGTATGATAGAGATATCATGTACATACAGTATGATAGAGATAGCATGTACATACAGTATGATAGAGATAGCATGTAGGCTACATACAGTATGATAGCATCAGTATGAAGAGGTGGAGCATAGAGGTCACCTGGGCTGCCTGGAGGATATCCCAGCATGCATTGGGTGGAAGGTAGGGAAACAACCTGACACCATGTCTGCTCTGTCTTTTCCCCGGGTTAGATGATCTGTGTAAACATGACTTAATACACTGTATTAAATACAGTACAACAATATAATTATAGCTAATTAAAAGTGACATTTTGGTATAGTTTGTTTCCGCTGAGCTCCATTGGAAAAGGGGCAAGTTTTAACAAACTGCAGTATTTAGTGTTTTTACCGGTTTTAATTACTGAGAGTGAGGAGAGAAGGAAACCCTGACTATAAGTTGGCTCTGTCTGTAGAAGCCTCGTGAACTATGAAAACTGATGGAATCCAAACTTAGACAAGCTGCTCACCTGTAAACAGTCTTGGGCTAATGTTAGCGTCAATGCGGCTGTCGGCCCCTCCTGCAGAAGTGCTCTGAGGAACCAGTGGTTTTTTAGCGTGTTCTCCTCTCAGGCTCCTTAGGGAACTCGAAAAAATGACTATTTTTTAGAGTTTTCATAAGATGGTGGTTGTTGTAGGCCCCTGCTGCACTACACCGCCTCAACAACGTTTTGCACTACGACCGAAAACGATGACAATTCAGGCATATTCTAGCATTCTGAATGGTTCTCAATGGGACTTCTTCACCCACGTATTGACGTGCCGCCCCTAAAACAGCCAAATATCCGTATGTGTGTCTCAAAGAATCGGCACGTACTGTACAGTATCACAGACGTAGGGGTGTAACTGAGGTGCCCTGGGGGGTGTAACTGAGGTGCCCTGGGGGATGTAACCGAGGTGCCCTGGGGGGTGTAACCGAGGTGCCCTGGGGGGTGTAACTGAGGTGCCCTGGGGGGTGTAACCGAGGTGCTCTGGGGGGTGTAACTGAGGTGCCCTGGGGGGTGTAACCGAGGTGCCCTGGGGGGTGTAACTGAGGTGCCCTGGGGGGTGTAACCGAGGTGCTCTGGGGGGTGTAACTGAGGTGCCCTGGGGGGTGTAACCGAGGTGCCCTGGGGGGTGTAACCGAGGTGCCCTGGGGGGGTGTAACCGAGGTGCCCTGGGGGGGTGTAACCGAGGTGCCCTGGGGGGTGTAACCGAGGTGCCCTGGGGGGTGTAACCGAGGTGCCCTGGGGGGTGTAACCGAGGTGCCCTGGGGGGGTGTAACCGAGGTGCCCTGGGGGGTGTGTCCGAGGTGCCCTGGGGGGTGTAACTGAGGTGCCCTGGGGGGTGTAACCGAGGTGCCCTGGCTAAATTCCCACACAGGCCTTCTCTCCATCAGGGCCACCTAATTATCCCTTGATAACTAATTGGCACTCTGACTCCTCTACTGTCGACTGTAATAGCTGATGTGCTGGCTGCCGTGCATCACAGGTGGGTGCTACGCATCGGTGGGGGATGGGCTGAGACCCCAGCCACCCCCGCCCCCCACCACACACACACACACACACACACACACACACACACACACACACACACACACACACACAACACATTTACAGTATACCCAGCGGTTATGTGAAGTGTTTTGGGTGCCTTGAAGAGCGCTGTATAAATCCAATCAATTCTGATTACCGTTTCTCTGCCCCTGTATGCAAAGCGACCATGTTTTCGAGGCCTTCTCAGCTATCTTCCCTGTCAAACTCTCCATGTCCTCTCAAAGCTTGTCAGCTCTGGTTAAGCAAAATGTCAAGATTCAATAGAGGCAAAAGAAAATAACTCCCGCACACACTATCTCCAAATGCAAAACGTTTATTTAACAGAAAAGAATAACGTTTCGTCATAAGACCTTCTTCGGATTCTCGAAGAATCTCACTCCCTCCTTCCCCTCTGTTTCCATAGATCCCTGATCGATGTGTTAATTGTTACCTGTATATCTGTTGCCTGTTGTTATCTTGTACTCATACTGTGTCAGCGACTTTGGGTCATTGAAAAGCGCTTTATAAAATAAATGAATTATTATTCATTATTATTATTAGAAGAAGACTAGCTGTCATCTTGGCATTTTCAAAAAAATAATATCACCGGCACAGAATTACGATAAAAAAAGTTATTTATTAGCAACATCAAACTTTCAAACTCCGGCGGATCTAATCAATGAAGTCTTCTGCTTTGGTAGGTGCCTTTGAAATGTCTCTGCGACACTTGTGCGAGGAGAGTAACATCATTTCCGCTGCTTGGGACTTTTCTTATCGCCTCTCCTAATGTTCATATAAGGGACCGTGGAGGGGAGCTCCTTACCAAGCAGTGTGACGATACAGAACCCAAAGGAGCTATTGGGACGCATGCTCTAGGGGTGGGAATCACAAGGCCCCACGATACGATATTATGATACTTAGCTCACGATACACGAGACACAAATATTATTTCAGATTAAAAAACATATATATTGTGATATATTACCTTTTTTCAACTGCAAATTATGTCCCCCAAAGGGGAAACAAAAACTTTGTCAACATCTGTTTTATCTAAATAAGATAAAGTTTTCAATCTGTTCATCTCATTTTGTATTTGCTGATCAACAGGCCAGTCAATTAGTCAGCTTACCAACAAATAAATGACCCTTTTGCTCGTGCCCACACTAGTGTGCATTGGCAGGTCTTGCTAAATATGAACAGTGTCACCCCAATCACAAATGATCACCCTGCTATAATTGGACTGTGGAAATTGCAAAGCCAAAAGTTCACGGAAAATAGTATTTTGTGCTCCCTCTGTTCTTTCCCATCTCTCTTTATCTCTGTCTATTTTGTCCTTGTTACCACAGTGCTGCCACCATTCACATGCAAATTGGCTTCATCTTGATTATCTCTTGTTGTCTTTGTTCCCCACTGCTCATTAAATGACAGTGTAGTCAACAGGAAACAACAACTAGGGCTCTGATCAGGGGCGGACTGGGATCATAATTCAGGCTGGGCATTAGATACCAAGCAGGCCAGGCCGATACGGGCCGACGCGCGTGCCGGGAAAATTTGGGGCGTTTGAAGCTCAATTTGGGCCGTTTGAAGCCCAATTTGGGCCGTTTGAAGCCAGATGTGGGTCGTTTAAAGCCAGATTTGGGCCGTTTGAAGCCCGATTTGGGCCGTTTGAAGCCCAATTTGGGCCAAGTCCAATTTTACAATGAGATGCACCCACTTTAAACCTGAATAAAGTAATAAAACCACTAGTAAACCAGTAGGCAGCGCCTGGCCTGCTGTTCAGTGAGTGGCCTGGCCTGGCCTGCAAAGAAAAAAAAAAAAAAAAAATTTGGCAGGCCAGGCCAGGCCAGGCCACCGGGCATTTGCCCGACGTGCCCGATTATGCAGTCCGCCACTGGCTCTGATAGGCTGTTAATGTTTCCTCATCAAGTGTCATTCATCACACTTTGAGAGTGTCGGGGGGAAAGTTTAGCAGCTTCAGTATCCAAACACGTGTGGGTCAAGGAAGCACTGACAAATACTGCCTCACATGTCAGTCGCTAGCTTGACGGTTAACCCTTTAGGTGCCAGCTACTCCCCAAAGACATCCAAATAAATTAATATTGACAGTGACACTAAGTCTGAATATACTGGGTTGTAATAGGAACATTATAGTCCATTGTACATCAGCCCAATGTAACATAGCCTCAAATTAACTAGTCATTATGTGCACATTACTGATTCTTTATCAAAAGTCTCATTGTGTGAGTAAGACCTGAAAAAGACCTCTGAATATGACCTTGCAAAACTACGTATCTGGTGCTGCCAGTGCTGGTGGAATTAGCCCACTTTTTGAAATGATTGCAAGCTGTTGCTGCTATCCATGTGGGAAGTGATGGGGAATGTTATATATATGCTGAATGGTTATGGTAATGGCACCAGGAGCTGTAGCTGTAGCTCAAGTTATTGCAGCAGTACAAGCATCCAGGGGGCCTGAAGGCTACTCAGTGCAGTGCAGCTGTCCATGGTGCTGAAACAGTGGCTGGGCCACTGTTGCTGGAGACACACATGACCTGATAGACTGCTGTCTTACACACACACACACACACACACACACACACACACACACACACGCATGCACGCACGCATGCACGCACGCGTGCAAACAAACACACACACACTCACTCACTCCTACACGCACTGACGACACTAACCCTCCTACACGCGCTGCCGGACACTAAATCCTCCTCCAGTACGCTGAAAGTGATCAGGTCAGACATAGGCGCATCTCTGTGAGGATCCATCTCTGGTAGAGGCACTTCATTTTGCATAATTCTAAATGTGCTTTTCGAGACGAAGCACAAGACCCACAGGAGAGACAGACGCTATGAAATAATTGCCAGCGTGATCAAGAAGATATGGGAAAAAAGAGAGAATGGGAGGAGAAGGCGTGGGAGCGTGAGAGGAGAAACAAAGAGTTGGAAATAGTGAGGATGTGTTCTCTCCCCCCCATTTTTTTTACCCCAGTGGATTCAGAACTGAATGTCTTGCCTCATCTCACCATCTGCTGTAATGTGTTTCTCTTTTTCATCTTCTTGTTCTCTACTCCTCCTCAAATAACCCCTGCCTCTGTATAAACTCTCTCTCTCTCTCACACACACACACACACACACACACACACACACACACACACACACACATGCTGGTTAACATACAGCACCATGCTGGTTAACATACAGCACCATGCTGGTTAACATACATCACCATACAGCACCATGCTGGTTAACATACAGCACCATGCTGGTTAACATACAGCACCATGCTGGTTAACATACAGCACCATGCTGGTTAACATACAGCACCATGCTGGTTAACATACAGCACCATGCTGGTTAACATACAGCACCATGCTGGTTAACATACAGCACCATGCTGGTTAGCATACATCACCATACAGCACCATGCTGGTTAACATACAGCACCATGCTGGTTAACTTACAGCACCATGCTGGTTAGCATACAGCACCATGCTGGTTAACATACAGCACCATGCTGGTTAACATACAGCACCATGCTGGTTAACATACAGCACCATGCTGGTTAACATACAGCACCATGCTGGTTAACATACAGCACCATGCTGGTTAACTTACAGCACCATGCTGGTTAACATACAGCACCATGCTGGTCACCATACAGCACCATGCTGGTTAACATACAGCACCATGCTGGTTAACATACAGCACCATGCTGGTTAACATACATCACCATACAGCACCATGCTGGTTAACATACAGCACCAGGCTGGTTAACATACAGCACCATGCTGGTTAACATACAGCACCATGCTGGTTAACATACAGCACCATGCTGGTCACCATACAGCACCATGCTGGTTAACATACAGCACCATGCTGGTTAACATACAGCACCATGCTGGTTAACATACAGCACCATGCTGGTTAACATACAGCACCATGCTGGTTAACATACAGCACCATGCTGGTCACCATACAGCACCATGCTGGTTAGCATACAGCACCAGGCTGGTTAACATACAGCACCATGCTGGTTAACATACAGCACCATGCTGGTCACCATACAGCACCATGCTGGTCACCATACAGCACCATGCTGGTTAACATACAGCACCATGCTGGTTAACATACAGCACCATGCTGGTCACCATACAGCACCATGCTGGTTAACATACAGCACCATGCTGGTTAACATACAGCACCATGCTGGTTAACATACAGCACCATGCTGGTCACCATACAGCACCATGCTGGTTAGCATACAGCACCAGGCTGGTTAACATACAGCACCATGCTGGTTAACATACAGCACCATGCTGGTCACCATACAGCACCATGCTGGTCACCATACAGCACCATGCTGGTTAACATACAGCACCATGCTGGTTAACATACAGCACCATGCTGGTCACCATACAGCATCATGCTGGTTAACATACAGCACCATGCTGGTTAACATACAGCACCATGCTGGTTAACATACAGCACCATGCTGGTCACCATACAGCACCATGCTGGTTAACATGCTGGTTAGCATACAGCACCATGCTGGTTAACATACAGCACCATGCTGGTTAACATACAGCACCATGCTGGTTAACATACAGCACCATGCTGGTTAACATACAGCACCATGCTGGTTAACATACAGCACCATGCTGGTTAGCATACAGCACCATGCTGGTTAACATACAGCACCATGCTGGTTAACATACAGCACCATGCTGGTTAACATACAGCACCATGCTGGTTAGCATACAGCACCATGCTGGTTAACATGCAGCACCATGCTGGTTAACATACAGCACCATGCTGGTTAACATACAGCACCATGCTGGTTAACATACAGCACCATGCTGGTTAACATACAGCACCATGCTGGTTAGCATACAGCACCATGCTGGTTAACATACAGCACCATGCTGGTTAACATACAGCACCATGCTGGTTAACATACAGCACCATGCTGGTTAACATACAGCACCATGCTGGTTAACATACAGCACCATGCTGGTTAGCATACAGCACCATGCTGGTTAACATACAGCACCATGCTGGTTAACATACAGCACCATGCTGGTCACCATACAGCACCATGCTGGTCACCATACAGCACCATGCTGGTCACCATACAGCACCATGCCGCCACCACGTCACCTAATACTGCATTTGCAGTTGCTAATAATGGCAGAAATCCACTGAGTTCAATGCTTAGAAAATAGTGTTTTCACCTCTCAGAGTTTTGTCGAGAGTAATTCTCTATGCAGGAAAAACCCTGCATGCAGTCACAAGTGTCTGCTTTGTGCATTGGTTGAATGAGCCACTGGGACGTCCCTGGGAAACATATCTAATTATTGATATTCAAATGTGTAGAAAAATGACTATCATGGGTATAGCGGTGCAAGTTTATCTTTGAAGATATGACTATAAATAGCTCAAAGGGCAATCTGTATTAAGCCTGCTCCTCTCCTCTCTGCTCTTTTGTTTCATTGCCATATGCCTCTCTCCAGACATCCACCCCAGGGCAAAGTGATGTGAAGAAGTCCCATAACCCAGACTCCATTCTGCATTTTGTTATCCTTTCATCATTAAGACAGCAAGCTGGAGGTTGGCAGTTTCCTCCTGAGGAAAGCAGGAAGCCGAGGCAAAACACAGCGACTTGCATCTTTACCTCAGCGGGAACGTTCCGCGCTTCCAAGCTGGAGGTTGGCTCCGAAAATGGGGGATGAAAAGCCAAGCGTTCGCTCTGAGCTTTTAAGCACCAAAGCAGTGGAGGGAGGCGAAAGGCAACTTAATCGATCCTGGAGAATGAGATCTGAGGGCCAGCGGGGCACCCTTTACCACTGCCGGCTCACCCTGGCATAAATATCCTGCAGATAGAAAAGAGTACATATATCACAGTGTGTTAAATATCCTGCAGATTCAAAAGAGTACATTTATCACAGTAGGTTAAATATCCTGCAGATTTAAAAGAGTACATATATCACAGTAGGTTAAATATCCTGCAGATTCAAAAGAGTACATATATCACAGTGGGTTAAATATCCTGCAGATTCAAAAGAGTACATATATCACAGTGGGTTAAATATCCTGCAGATTCAAAAGAGTACATATATCACAGTGGGTTAAATATGCTGCAGATTCAAAAGAGTACATATATCACAGTAGGTTAAATATCCTGCAGATTCAAAAGAGTACATATATCACAGTGGGTTAAATATGCTGCAGATTCAAAAGAGTACATATATCACAGTAGGTTAAATATCCTGCAGATTCAAAAGAGTACATATATCACAGTAGGTTAAATATCCTGCAGATTCAAAAGAGTACATATATCACAGTGTGTTAAATATGCTGCAGATTCAAAAGAGTACATATATCACAGTAGGTTAAATATCCTGCAGATTCAAAAGAGTACATATATCACAGTGGGTTAAATATGCTGCAGATTCAAAAGAGTACATATAGTAGGTTAAATATCCTGCAGATTCAAAAGAGTACATATATCACAGTAGGTTAAATATCCTGCAGATTCAAAAGAGTACATATATCACAGTGTGTTAAATATGCTGCAGATTCAAAAGAGTACATATATCACAGTGGGTTAAATATCCTGCAGATTCAAAAGAGTACATATATCACAGTGGGTTAAATATCCTGCAGATTCAAAAGAGTACATATATCACAGTAGGTTAAATATCCTGCAGATTTAAAAGAGTACATATATCACAGTGGGTTAAATATCCTGCAGATTCAAAAGAGTACATATATCACAGTAGGTTAAATATCCTGCAGATAGAAAAGAGTACATATATCACAGTGTGTTAAATATGCTGCAGATTCAAAAGAGTACATATATCACAGTAGGTTAAATATCCTGCAGATTCAAAAGAGTACATATATCACAGTGTGTTAAATATGCTGCAGATTCAAAAGAGTACATATATCACAGTGGGTTAAATATCCTGCAGATTCAAAAGAGTACATATATCACAGTGGGTTAAATATCCTGCAGATTCAAAAGAGTACATATATCACAGTGGGTTAAATATCCTGCAGATTCAAAAGAGTACATATATCACAGTAGGTTAAATATCCTGCAGATTTAAAAGAGTACATATATCACAGTGGGTTAAATATCCTGCAGATTCAAAAGAGTACATATATCACAGTAGGTTAAATATCCTGCAGATAGAAAAGAGTACATATATCACAGTGTGTTAAATATGCTGCAGATTCAAAAGAGTACATATATCACAGTAGGTTAAATATCCTGCAGATTCAAAAGAGTACATATATCACAGTGTGTTAAATATGCTGCAGATTCAAAAGAGTACATATATCACAGTGGGTTAAATATCCTGCAGATTCAAAAGAGTACATATATCACAGTAGGTTAAATATCCTGCAGATTCAAAAGAGTACATATATCACAGTGGGTTAAATATCCTGCAGATTCAAAAGAGTACATATATCACAGTAGGTTAAATATCCTGCAGATTTAAAAGAGTACATATATCACAGTGGGTTAAATATCCTGCAGATTCAAAAGAGTACATATATCACAGTAGGTTAAATATCCTGCAGATAGAAAAGAGTACATATATCACAGTGTGTTAAATATGCTGCAGATTCAAAAGAGTACATATATCACAGTAGGTTAAATATCCTGCAGATTCAAAAGAGTACATATATCACAGTAGGTTAAATATCCTGCAGATTCAAAAGAGTACATATATCACAGTAGGTTAAATATCCTGCAGATTCAAAAGAGTACATATATCACAGTAGGTTAAATATCCTGCAGATTCAAAAGAGTACATATATCACAGTGGGTTAAATATCCTGCAGATTCAAAAGAGTACATATATCACAGTGTGTTAAATATGCTGCAGATTCAAAAGAGTACATATATCACAGTAGGTTAAATATCCTGCAGATTCAAAATAGTACATATATCACAGTAGGTTAAATATCCTGCATATTCAAAAGAGTACATATATCACAGTAGGTTAAATATCCTGCAGATTCAAAAGAGTACATATATCACAGTGGGTTAAATATCCTGCAGATTCAAAAGAGTACATATATCACAGTAGGTTAAATATCCTGCAGATTCAAAAGAGTACATATATCACAGTAGGTTAAATATCCTGCAGATTCAAAAGAGTACATATATCACATTGGTTAAATATCCTGCAGATTTAAAAGAGTACATATATCACAGTAGGTTAAATATCCTGCAGATTCAAAAGAGTACATATATCACAGTGGGTTAAATATCCTGCAGATTCAAAAGAGTACATATATCACAGTGGGTTAAATATCCTGCAGATTCAAAAGAGTACATATATCACAGTGGGTTAAATATCCTGCAGATTCAAAAGAGTACATATATCACAGTAGGTTAAATATCCTGCAGATTCAAAAGAGTACATATATCACAGTAGGTTAAATATCCTGCATATTCAAAAGAGTACATATATCACAGTGGGTTAAATATCCTGCAGATTCAAAAGAGTACATATATCACAGTAGGTTAAATATCCTGCATATTCAAAAGAGTACATATATCACAGTGGGTTAAATATCCTGCAGATTCAAAATAGTACATATATCACAGTGGGTTAAATATCCTGCAGATAGAAAAGAGTACATATATCACAGTAGGTTAAATATCCTGCAGATTCAAAAGAGTACATATATCACAGTGGGTTAAATATCCTGCAGATTCAAAAGAGTACATATATCACAGTGTGTTAAATATCCTGCAGATTCAAAAGAGTACATATATCACAGTAGGTTAAATATCCTGCAGATTCAAAAGAATACATATATCACAGTGTGTTAAATATCCTGCATATTCAAAAGAGTACATATATCACAGTGGGTTAAATATCCTGCAGATTCAAAAGAGTACATATATCACAGTAGGTTAAATATCCTGCAGATTCAAAAGAGTACATATATCACAGTGGGTTAAATATCCTGCAGATTCAAAAGAGTACATATATCACAGTAGGTTAAATATCCTGCAGATTCAAAAGAGTACATATATCACAGTGGGTTAAATATCCTGCAGATTCAAAAGAGTACATATATCACAGTAGGTTAAATATCCTGCAGATTCAAAAGAGTACATATATCACAGTAGGTTAAATATCCTGCAGATTCAAAAGAGTACATATATCACAGTAGGTTAAATATCCTGCATATTCAAAAGAGTACATATATCACAGTAGGTTAAATATCCTGCAGATTCAAAAGAGTACATATATCACAGTGGGCCAAACCAAGGAGTCTCAGTGTGGAAGAAATTAACAGATCAATCAAAGAGATGCCGAGCTTCCCCGTTGGCTGATGCCTCATCAATCCTTCAGACGTGTCTGATTAGGCCTCAATATGCATGCATGCTTTTTCTGTGACATAGTTTAGTGATGTAAACAAGGCGGTGGGGCTTAGGGGAAATTAATGACCCACTTTGAGTACCTTTTTTCCATATGTCCTCTTTCCCCGGGTTAAGGAGAACACATTGAGAAAAGTCATTATTAGAATGCATGAGGGAAGGCGAATGAGGTGGGGCCCATGTGGCACAGCTGGGTGGCCTAATAGACCCTTTTATGGTGAACGTCACAGGGTTAGTTGCGCACGCATCGCGCTATCCAAAACTCTGTGGAACTCAAGTCGAAACGAGAGAGATCCCCAGAATACAGGAAAAATATGTCTTGTGCCGTATGCGTATAGACGCTGGACATTCCAGCTAGGAATATGACAATGTGCAGCACTGCAACTTTGGCGATGTATTGGATCCTAGACCCAACCTGACAGTGAGTACGGCTCAGGAAACCTCACCCCATTGAAAGATTTATCTTATTTGTGTAAGGTAACCTGTCTGTTGCTGGCAAAGCTTTAAAATATGTGGAGGAGGTGTCGGGATCTTCCATATTTCTATGACAGCTGAACCGCTAGCTGTAACTAGCATGGGGTCATAGGGGGACGGGGGTCATGCAAAGAACAAAATCAACGTAGCTGAATTGATTTCTTGGGCGAGGACAATTTTCTGATTTTTTCAGTGTCAAAACTCCAACCTGTTCTATAGTTTATTACAGTTGGCCCTCACATGCTCTCCACGGTGTCTTACCTTATTCTTCTTGCTTCCTGCATTCTTGGAAAAGTATGGCGAGGTAGAAGAAGCTTTGTTCGTTGTCCTTGGTTTCAAGGCGAGCAAAAGCTCTCCTCATCTCAGCCCCTTAATGCTGCAGTCTCAATTCCTAGTTTTGCTTTTGCCCTCAGGTTGACCTTGGTAGAACAATGGGGCCGGCTTAGTGTGAGTGAAGCATCTTTGGTTGCTGGTACATGGCTCAATCTCTGTTCCCATTTGCAGTCAGAACATGAATCCTCAGGGCTGTTTACATGCATGTTGTGCATCATCGCTCATGCTGACCATTTCCCCAGACCACACCCATCTCTTTTTCACACACACACACACACACACACACACACACACACACACACACACACACACACACACACACACACACACACACACACACACACACACAAACACACACACACACACACACACACACAGACACACACAGACACACACACGCACGCGCACACACACACATACACACACACACACACACACACACACACACACACACACACACACACAAACACACACACACACACACACACACACACACACACACACACACACACACACACACACACACACAGACACACACGCACACACACGCACACACACACACCCCTCCTGCCTCCTGGTTTGTCCCTCCAGTGTATTGGATTATACTGCTCAACCCTGGCTCCACTGAGCCATGTTTCAGGTCCTGCTGTCTCTGCTAATTTGCGATTGGATCCATCACTTCCTTCCCCGCTCCTGAAGGTATTCACGCAGACAGGCCTGTCTCAGTGTGCTTAGCCCTCGCTGCCTGTGAGTGACTGCTGCCTTCCCATGCCGAGTCGCTCTCCAGCCTGGGCCTTGGTTGTCTTGCTCTGCACCTGTTGTGCTGTTTGGTTCTGCGGTGGCTGCCGTTGCTACAACGACCTCATCCACCTGCATGTTACAGTATCCATCACTTGGCTCAGTGTTTTGGTCCATCAGCACCAGCTTGTACCCCAGAAATGAGAGCATCCTATTAGGTGACCTCAACTGGGACATGCTCAAGCCACCTGACAAAGTACTTTTGCAACTTGACTCCAATAAATCTCCATCAAATCATATCCCTTCCTATAGTCTAGTAGGAACGGGGGGTCCCCATGCCCCCGGACATTTTTAATAAACACATTTTGTTGTTACCCCCTTGAAATAGTGTCCCATGGGTCCGTTTGGCGGCCATCTTTGCGAGCATATTGCAATGTCTGACGAAAATGGATAAGGGTCATAACTTTTGAACTGATTGAGAGGGTTGTTTTCATGATTTTAACAGGTTTGGTATAGTAAAATCTCTAGAGTTGGGAAATATGTGATAGCATTGCACCAATGGCAATCTGGGAACCCAGAGTCTATTTTTATTTGAAAAATAGACTCTGGGACAGCCCTACCGTTTTTCCTGAGTTGATCTGTTCAGGCTCCAAGGTGAGGGCGTGGCACCTCAATGTGGATGCAATAGTGCCTGTACTAACAATGAGCATTGAGACAACAATATTCGAGTAATATGCATTAACGTTATTAGCAAATAGCCAAAATGGACATGGAAAAGGAAGTGACGGTGGCTTTTCCGTCACTTCCGCTTTTCTTTTCCACGTCCGTTTCGGCTATTCACTAATAACGTTAATGCATAAACACACTGCATAGAAGACGTCAACTCGTCTTACAGTGGAAAATTACTGGAAAGTCGCGGCGCAAGTTGCTATTAGACTGTAAACAGTGGAGCACGGACGCAGAGAAGGAAGAGACGGTGGCAGGAGAGGCGCGCTGTACAGGAAGCTGTGTTTTTTGTTTATATCCTTATATCCACAGACATATTACTTGAATATTGTTGTCTCAACCCTCATTGTTAGTACAGGCACTCTTGCATCCACATTGAGGTGCCACGCCCTCACCATGGAGCCTAAACAGATCAACTCAGATGTCCATGTCCAATGACCATGTCCAAAGGCTTAGGAAGGGTAAGTGGCTCCCACCCATCTCCCACCTCCCTTATAACCTCCCTTATTAAAAATAAAAATAAAAATAATAATATTTTTTTTATTTTCAAGTCCCACCCGCCCAAAAAGTTACCATCTAACAATTTTAGAGCCGTCATTGTTTAATTGTAACGTTTTTTGCTGTGGACCAATGTGTTGCTTAATTGTAACGTTTTTTCGCTGTGGACCAACGTTACTATTTCACTATTTTCTGTGAGACTGGGCTGCCAAAGCTCAACCCATTTTACATGACCTGGCCAGTGTGTAACGATTAAACTTTGGCTAAATGTTAGAGTCTCTCTGTAAATGATGCATGGAATTTGTTTTGTGAGCTTGAGTTAAGTGCCATTGTTAACAAGTATGCCCCTGTCACAGAAATAAGCATAAAACAAATAACACAGTCCCTGGTTTGACCGTAAGCTTACAGTGCTCCTTCAACAAAAACACGCTCCCTGGCACAAAGCACAGCTATCTAGATCCCCTGCAGACTGCAGCCTGATGTTTAGACAAATTAGAAATAAAGCCAGGCAAGCTGTTTGAAAGGCCAAAGCTATTTCAAGAACACTTCTCCCTCTGTTGCTCTGACTCAAAAATATTCTGGAAAACGGTGAGAATAAAACTTCTACTCAGCTGCCTTTGTCACTCAATGTGAATGACATACAGTAGTCTCTGATAAGGTGCATATGGCCGATATTTTGAATTGCTATTCCATAAAGTTTGGTATTATTTACAAGTCTGCTAAGTTACACAGAATGAGCGGCTGTGGCCAGGCCTGTGGCCTGCTACAGTGTAGTGTAGTGTAGTGTAGTGTGTTGTGTGTGTGTGTGTGTGTGTGTGTGTGTTTCTTTTCTTGTATGAGTTTGTTCTTTCTGTGTTGGTGATAAAAAAAGGGTGGAGACTGTACATTGTAAGCTACATACCGGTATTATTGTTTTATTGAAGAGTATGATTGTCTGAATATGTACCAATGTGGACTGTAGCCTACTCTACCTTGTAAAAAAAGAAAAAGAAAAAGAAAAAAAGTATAAATGGTGTATAAGGTAAGGTGTATAAAATGTCCCATTTGCTTGATAGTGTAGTAGAAATAGTATCAGTAGAGATGTGTAATTTTTGCAGATGAAATAATATAAAAACTGATTTTTTAAATACGATCAAATCTGTTGGAACAAACAGCTCATGCATGCAGTCTATTTCTACCCTAAATATGTTCTGAATAACCTCAATGTGCCGCGGCCACTCATCTGCTGTTTGCCTCCACTTTGCAATGCCAGCACATCTCCTCCTAATGGATTATTAATCACATTCTGCTTCAAGCAACATTTTAGCCAAATCTCCCTCTGCGCTTCCAATTCTGCTCATTATCAGTTCCTAAACACATTTCACTCGTGCTAGTTTCAGTTTCCGTTCTCGTGGCAGCCTCGGCTTGCAGCTTTGGTTTGTAGTAGAGATGCACGATATATATTCATCCGTTAAGTTATCGGCCGATATATGGGCACATTTTACCGATAATATGAAGCCAACTTTGCTTTGTTTTGCCTTGGAAGCGTAGCCATTGTTGTCAGTGCAGTTGCAGGTTAGAGGCAAAACATGTCAGTTCCACGGTGTGGCTATTTTAACGTCAAGGTTTTGTGTCTTTAACTCCAAAAGCAACGAGCTAGCCGCTAACGTGAACATAACTAGGGCTAACATAAATGCTTGCTGTGTTGATAGCCCAGTCGGTTTAGTTACCCCTTTAAGCACAACAGCCTACTATGACTTTTGTCATCATGTTTTATTTGCAGACTATGCCCTATTCTCCCACAGGCCTTCGGCACTAAAACGGGCCTTAACCGCAAAAAAACGTGCCTTGCGCCTGTTTTGGGACGATATCAATATGGCTTTACGCTGCCAAATGCGCTTTAGGCCGAATGGGCGTGGCGCAGTCCCAGAATGGGCCAAAGTGGGCGTGTCGGCCTTAAATCTCGGCGTACTGATATCTTGGCACCTGCCTTAAATTTAGCGCTTTGCGCCTTTGAAAACCAGGCCTATTCACTGCGCCAGTGCACTTGTGCCTCTCCCCTGTCACCCTTCTCTGTCTCTCTCTGAAACCAGGCCTATTCAGTGCGCCAGTGCTCTTCTGCCTCTGAGTCACCCTTCTCTCTCTCTCTCTGACTCCCTCGCTCAAACAGACACAACACATAGCAGCACCCAGCTTCCCATAGGAAATAGCAGTTGTAAGTTTACTGCCTGTGAATGTCCACTCCCAGCATGCAATTGGGTCCTCCATTTCGCTACTAAATAGAGCCGAAATAGATATAAAAGGTAGATCTAAAATAATGTGTAATGGTAAGACAACCTGCAATTGTCGAACATTTCAATATTGGACCAAATAAAACATGAAATGAAACACCACCCTATGTGAAACATATATGTCCTCTTGAGCCTATATATACCCTGTGTGGATTTAAGTGATTTAGGTAAGTGACAGCGGAACGCGCTTCGGAAGCTTCTACTGTCATCTGCTATACTGTGATGTGCGCTCCAATAACTTCGCCCTACTCCACATTTAGTTTTACAATAAAAACACATTTATGCAATGACTTTACATAATGTAGGGTATATTTATGTGCATCATTCTACCTGCAGCAGGGGAGAGAAAACGATATCTTTCTGGACAAACTTTCACCAATCTAATAGGCTATATTTTTCTAGCTGATGCGTTTAGTACATTATTTTCACTTTGATCTTGCTATAGTGTAGCGTATTTACATGCTTGCAGTATTGAAACTGCAGTTAGATTGGTTTGAGAAGCATAATAATATGGAATAATAGCCTATAATGCAGACAGACAGGCTGGATGAAGGGAGGGGGGGGGGGGGGGCAGAGCGTTTGGCTTTCGTCTGGTTTTGCGGGATCACTGGAATTGGAGCTAAAAAGGCAAGCGTGCGATTCGTTTATTGCACTTATCCAATGAGCATGACGGTGCATAATTTTACGCCTAAAAGGCGTGGTTGTAATGCTTTGGGCTGCATCTAGCGCCAGCACGACGATATCAAGTGCGCCTTTCCACGCCCACTGCTTTGATCTGCGCCTGCCGCTCGGCCTAGAAACTGCGCCGATGCAACGATAGGGGCCACGTAGCCATTATATGTTGTATTGAGTGATACACTGTAGGCTGCTAGAAACAATACAAAATAACAGTTCACTCACAAGTGTTCTTTGTTTTGTGTTAACAACAGTGATGTCACTTACAGGGATGCAAACTAGTCACTTCTTTTTTTATCCCAAAATAGGGCACTTAAGTGAAGGGCTTTGAGTGGTTTTGTGTCTGCCCTGGTATCATTCACCAATTCTTCACTGTCCATGAATTTGCATCCATGCAGTTAGATCAGAGCTATGGAATATTACATCATCCATCTTTGCTCACTACAGGTAAGGAACCTATTTCTAAAATACAAAAATGTGAAATTATTATGGGTTATCGTATCTGTTAGCGGTCATGAGAAGCAGCTATTTATCGATTATCATATCGGCTGAAAAACATCCATATTGTGAATCCCTAGTTTGTAGTCTGCCACTAAAACCAAGGAAGATGTTTCCATCTGTGCCTGTATGGGAGTTATTATGTTACTAGGACACACTGGTGCTCTTGCTCTTTCTGGACCGTAAAACGTATCTTGTGAGACTGCCTGTTGCTTTCTTACTTGTATGCTCGTTCTAGCTCTATACTGCATCATTTTCAGAAATGTCTGTTCTGGGTGACTGACTAGTATAACATAAACTAAGCTGAAAATAAAGTCCAGATTCCAAAAAATAAAAAAGGAATTGTCTTTTAATAAATGTGGCTGTGACTTCCAACTAAATATTTAGTCCAATTCGTAGAAAATACCAAGATATAATATTGTGTATCGCCATTCAGCCTAAAAATTAAGAGATATGATTTTTGTTGCCAGCCCTAATACCATGATATTATAGTAGATACTGCACCGTCCTGTGAAATTCATATCGTTACTGTACATCCCTAGTCCTGATTTTTCAGATCCCCCTCCCCCGGTCGCTGCTCCACCCTCTGCCAATCTGGGGAGAGCCGTAGACTAGCATCATGCTTCCTCCGACACATGCGCAGTTGCCAGCCGTTTCTTTTCACCTGACAGCGGGAGCTTCACCGGCAGGACGTAGCACGTGCGGTGGATCACGATATTCCCACCAGTTTCCTTCTGCCACGAACAGGTGTCCTGACCAACCAGAGGAGGAGCTAGTGCAGCGACCAGGACAATCCGGCTTCCCACCCGCAGACACAGCCAATCGTGCCTGCATGGACGCCCGACCAAGTAACATGAGGACGCGAACCTGTGAGTCTGCGACCCTGGTGTTGGTAGGCAGGGAATCTACCGCTACACTACCCGGACGCCCAGCCTGTGAAGTCTAGTGAGTGAGATGTAGGCCACGCACATGCTGCAGTTGCCCCGGGGGCCTGAGTGTCTCCTTAACTACCGGGGTGGGCAAAGTCAGCACACTGGTAGCAGATGCTGATTGGCCGTCTGCATTCCTCCCACCATCCCAATCCACTGCTGACCTGAGGCGTTGTTTTAATCACTCTTCATATGACACTGTGGCAGCATGGTGTCCTGCATCCACCACACGCTGTCCTCCCTGTTTCCATCAATCTCTCTCTCCTCTCTTCTCTCTCTCCTCTGCTCTCCTCCTCTCTTCCTCTCCTCTCCTCTCCTCTCTTCTCTCTCTCCTCTCTTCTCTCTCTCCTCTGCTCTGCTCTCTTCTCCTTCTCTCTTCTCCTCTCCTCTCTCTCTCTCCTCTGCTCCCCTCTCTCCTCTCCTCTCTCTCTCTCCTCTGCTCCCCTCTCTCCTCTCCTCTCTCTCTCTCCTCTCTTCCTCTCCTCTCCTCTCTTCCTCTCCTCTCCTCTCCTCTCCTCTCCTCTCCTCTCCTCCTCTCTTCCTCTCCTCTCCTCCTCTCTTCCTCTCCTCTCCTCTCCTCTCCCCTCCTGTTCTTGCATGCTCACTCACTCTTGTGCACACTTGTATGCACACAGCAGAACAGTGCAGCATCTCTACAGGCAGCTACAGTAAATACCTGCCTGCAATACGCCGGCAAACTCCCCGCTGGACCTAATGAATTATTGAGAGAAGGGCAAGTGAGAACGCCAGCCGGCTTAAACAGCTGGGGCCGTGTGTGTGTGTGTGTGTGTGTGTGTGTGTGTGTGTGTGTGTGTGTGTGTGTGTGTGTGTGCGTGTGGGGGGGGGTATGTTTGTATGAGTTATTGTATTTGACTGTTGGCTTCGCTGTGTGAAAATGAAAGGCTACATACACATCATAAGAAACACATTTTTTTTTTTACGTGTGTGTGTGTGTGGGTGGGGGGGGGGCTTGAAAGATGAGGAAAAGTGGGTACATTTTGCTGGCTTGCACTTCTTTAAGGGGCTATTTTAGGATTAATTTGACTAGTTCAAAGAAATGTGTGAGTGTGTGTCTTACAGTGTGTCCTACAGTGTGTGTCCTGCAGTTGTTTAATGAGTCGTTTTTTCACAACATGCACTGGTCTTTCCTTGACTGACACCCCATTTACACATGTTTTTTAAATGTACAGTAAGCTGTATCTGGATAAGTTATCTGGATGTTTAAGGAAAAGCGCATGTTAATGCAAGGTGTAAACACGTCGTGATCAGGATGTGATCAGATCTGCCTGACCACATCTGGAGGTCTTAAAAACAGAAGATACAGCAATACATCAAATGAACACTGCAGAGCAATCAAGAACAAAGGGAAACGAGAGATACAATTGTCAACACATCAGCGTAATGCTGCAATTACAAATGACAGAAATCCACAGAGTGCAACGCTTGTTAGAAAATAGCGTTTTCCATGAAGACACCGGTCAGTTTTGTCAAGAACTGGAGGTGGAACAAAATCTGGATGGCGTTGGCCACCTCTGAATTCTCTATGCAGGAAAAACCCTGCAGGCTGGTATACAGAGAGTGCCAATCTTCTCAGACATGTTCTTGTTTTTGAATGCTAATTATACTAATACTGTACCTCAAAATCAATGTACTAATATTGATACACATATTGATGTTAAAATGCTACTCATTTTGATCAGCATCAACATACTGTATAACCACAGAAGAGAATTCCCCATTCTTTTTCTCTATAGACATTTCAAAAAATTCTTAATGAGTTTTAAGCCTGGAACCAAGCCAACCAGCCACCTACTGAATCGTGAGTGACCATACAACTTAATTTTGGACAAAATGCTGTCTAGGGTTAGATAGGCCTACACCTACAGGTGAAACACCTACAGGTGAGAAAACATGGAAAAAGTGCCCTCTAAGGGAGAAGAGCCCCTCGAGTCGATAGAATGTGATGCAGTGCTGTAAAGCAGTGATCTTCAACAGGGGGTCTGCAGAGGTACTGCTGGGGGTCCGCCAATTTTTCTCACAGTAGTTTGTGAAATTAAAGAAAATATATTTTAGACAAAATAAAATTATAATATTGAGTAAACTCCAAGCATAGGCAATAATAAGCTACTTTTGACAAAAATGATTTAAATAGTGAAATGAACACCACTCACCCGTTATCAGACTTTGCTGAGGTGCTGGAGCTTAAAGGTATCAAGATGAATGGAAAAAGCAGCATCCGCACACTCAAATCTGTGCAAAGATCTTGTTTATTGCAAGCTTTCTCTCATAGACCTTCAGGCATAAGACAGGTAACAAGTGAATACAGCCTATTAATGGTTCAGACAATCATCAGCTGATTAGCCAATGTAGCCTACACCCAGGGCCGATTTTACACTTCATGGGCCCCTGGGCTATTCATCTATGCAGGCCCCCCCTCAAGCGGAAGGGGGGGCTTCGGCGGCGCCCAACGGGCGCCGCCGAAAAAAAATTTGAGTGTTTTTTTTTAACCTTTTTTAGCCGTATTTAAAGGAATATCTCATTTTAAATCAACATTAGGATTATACTGTTGTGATGTCATTATTCAGTATCTTCTCCTTTTCTCACTAACTTTCATGTCACCACCTGCTCTCCTGTCAGCATTCTAACTTACAAACACAAACTGTAGGTTTAGCCATCATGTTCTTTCATAAACAGCCTGATTGGAAAGAAAACATTGCCACTGAGATGTCACAACAAGCACTTTTATTATTATTATTTAGTATTTATTATTGCTGTTATTATTACAGTGCACACACACATTCTCACAATTATTGCACAAATCAATCAAGCAGTATTCAAGTCTGTTCGTACCTGAAATGTCTTCTTCCTGACTTTTGCCGTGGCAAAGCGTTTGACTAGAGTGGTGAAGTCCAATGTTCTAACAATGTCACTTTCCAATGACATCAATGTCAAGTGGGTGAGCCTTTCTTGTCCCATTGTAGACCGTATCCTGTTCTTGTCAAGCCCAAGTTTTGAAAAGGAGCGCTCTCCAGAGGCATTTGTTACAGGGAGAGTTAAGTAAATCCTGAAGGCAATATCCACATTTGGAAAAACTGATGACAGGTTCCTCTTCCTTATTATTTGAAGCAAGTGCAGCACACTTTTATTGTCTTTGTTTTTGATGAATTCTTTGAATTGCACTATTTCATCTACAAAGTCTCCCTGTAAATCTAAATTGTATTTCTTCAGAAGCAGTTTAGCTGCTGAACGAAGTTCCTGAGATGAGAGGATGTGAATTTGATTTAGAAATCCAAAACTGCGATTCAGTGCATTATAGATTCATACCTCCTGTCTAACTCTGCCACAAGTTTATCAATGATTACATTGAAAACATTGACTTCAAATTTATGTCGGCCAGTCATTGTCATTGCAATATCTGGCTCTGATGATTCATCAGGTGTTTTTTTGCGCCGTCTCCCTCTGACTATGTCGGCCTTGTAAGTCTCTGTGACACTCGGTGAGAGCTCCTTTGCTGTAGACTCGAACCTTTCAAATTGGTCTCGTAGACCTGCGATAAAATCTCTCAATGATCGTACCAAGTCCACTGCACTGGAGAGGTCGAGGTCAATTTCTTGGAGTTTGGCGCTTGTTTTCTGTATACGCTCCAGCACAGTGTTCCATAGATTGCATAGGAAAGCTATTTCTAGCCTTTCCATCTTCTTGCAGGAAGAAGGGGGGGCATCCCTGTACATCTGGGGGCCCTAAGCACGATAAATTCGGGAGCCCTCTCACAGGGTTCCATGTCGTTGTTCTGACCTCTCGCTGTTCCGACCTCCCCTCTCCCAGCCCCCATGCCTAAACCTAACCTCCCCCAGACCCTAACCCAAAACCTAACCTCTCCCACCCCCACGCCTAAACCTAACCTCCCCCAGACCCTAACCCAAAACCTAACCTCTCCCACCCCCCATGCCTAAACCTAAGGTCGGCATTGCGAGTGGTCGGCATAGCGGGTGGACACCCTCTCACAGTGGATGTTATTACTCTGCAAAAAAAATTGAATGGCGTCAGTAAAAAAAACATTTTTTGCGAAGACCCTGGACAGGGGGCCCAAAAAAATACATCAAGGGTCCCAAAAAAAAAAAAAAAAAAAAAAATTTTTTTTTTTTTTTTTTTTTTTTTGGGCCCCTTGATGTCCAGGGCCCGGGCTTCAGCCCGGGTAAGCCCGTTGGTAAAATCGGCCCTGCCTACACCTGCATGTGGGAAAAAAAACATTTCCTAATTGTCAAATAAAATGTAACAATTCTCATTTATATTACTCGTGGAATACTTAACAAAATAATTCAGTTTGTTGTTTCGCCCCTGCCCTTCCAGCAGCCTGAATCTGCCACTGCAACACAACCACAATCCAAGTCAGAAACACAACAGCATGCTGTGAGCGTGTTAGAATTCAAAATCCTTACTTACTGTACCAACACCTGTACGCCACTACCGTACTCAACTGTACTATAGCCTACTGTACAGTCAACCTAGTGACATCATCTAGCAGCACCCTAGTTGGCGAAAATCGGAAATGCTGTTCATCTTTCTATAAATCAAGGTACATTTCAGACATGAAAGCAGTGTCCTGTCTTGTCTGAGATGGAATGCAAATGAACTTGAGTAACGATCAAATGTTTCATGTCCTCTTTAATGCTGTCATCAGTTTGTCGCTGGCCTATGCGCACCTGTCAAAACATACTTGCCACCGGGCCTAACAACTTATCTGGGGGAAGCTATGCACACGCACAGTCAGTCACCATAACTGCCATCATCATAATGTCCTTATAACTATCATCATCACATAATCCTCCTTGTAAATCCATAATGTGCTCATTGCCCAGCAGCCATGCATGTGTGGGTGAGAATGATAGCTGGATTATGCAGACAATATATTGGCTGCTGGATCTAGCTTTTTGCTTTCAGTGAGCCAGGACTATGATGAGAGCTTTGCATCACATTTCTCCCACTCTCTGTTTCTCTCCTGTCACTCTCTGTCTTCCTTTTCTCTTTTCCTTCCACGCTGGATCATGCTGATTGGGAGCTTGGCCTGTATAAAACATGCTGTATCTGGGAGCTTGGCCTGTATAAAACGCTATGTTTCAATCAGGAGAGACTAGAGACCAATGAATGAATACAATAATATGTATTACAATTGCTTAATGATGATATGCGTTACAATAATATTATGAAAGTTAGGTATTGTTAATAGTCTTTGGCGCATAGACACCACAGGGAGATATATAGAGAGAGCTGCATCAGCCCTGATCAGCAGTCGGATCTATCTCCCTGTGGAGTCTAGATACTGGTGGTGGTGATGGTAATGCCTCTCCTGAGACTGATGAGTCTACAGACTGAAGCAGGTACGTGCACACATAGACATGAAAGGGGGCTTGAGCCCCTGCCTTTTTTTCAGTCTGTAAAAAGTGCCCTTTATTTTTATTTATTTATTTATTTATTTTTATTTTTTTATTATAATACATTTTTCATTTTCATTCCAACAACACATGAACACAACAAACAGCTCAGACACATGAAAAAATAAAATAAAAAGTGCCCTTTCCTGACCATGAATGCATTTCTAATGATGCTTTGTATGGAAATTGCCCTTTCCATGCCATCACTGAAGGCAGCATTCAAAGAGAAATGCCTTTTCCGAGCTCTCTTGGCCTTGAATGCACCATTTGTAATAGGCCTCTGCATGGAGCAGTGTTTTTCTAAACCGCCCCTGAAGGCACCAACCCAAAAATGCACGTGGCCTGTCCCCACCCACTCCAGCAGTGCGCACTCCACTCAGCCAGAGCAACCATGCAGACGGACAGCAGCAGCACAGGCGCACACAGTCTGACAGATATATCAGTCAGTCAACGTGAATCAGGTATGTATGTTTGTCAAAGTCTCATCCTAAAATGATATATTCCTCTAAATCTGGTTAAAATCGGAATATTTAAAATGAGTTATACCCCTAAATTGGCCTTCAAATTGCCTCAAAATAGTGCCCTTTTATCAATTTGAGCCCCTGCCCCTCTAATGTTCTCTGCACGTCCCTGGACTGAAGAATCGCATGGGTCTGTGAAGACTGGGTGGAGGAGGGGGAGGTGGAGGGAGCGAGACTGACAGCAGAAATAGAGCAGGCTGAATGGGATAAAAAGAGGCATACATAACCAAACAACAGCCGTGTGATTGGCTGACAATGGAGGCTGAGGAGCAATGTGATAGGCTTACGATGGAGGTGGATGAGGTGAGAAGTGATGTGACGCTATTGGTTAAATGAAACAAAGGGGGGGAACAGCTGATTATTCAATTGAAGCCCAGAAATTGACAGCTAATTTTGAGCGTGTGAGCAGATTTGAAGGAGTGGAGAAATAAGAAGTGGACTGAGGTGAAAAGTGCAGATTATAGTCTTCCTGGTTGAACCTCCGTTAGAACTTCATATCTGGAAGATTGGCCTGTATAAAACATGCAGTGTGAGCACAGTAATGCAAATTACACAGTGGAATAATACACTGTGGTCACAAATGCATTTTTGGTTAACATGATAGGAAATGTGTGAAGCTAAAATTATGTGAAGTATATTATGCCTACCCGCAGCTAATTAGCATTTACCAGAGGAACAAACTGACTGGTTCACACAACAAACCTAGAATATTTTGTGTGCGAGACTGTGAAGCTGATCTAAAACTCAACTCAAATTATCAACCACCCCCCCGGGACTAGAAACTCTGCAGTTGGTTAATACTGTACCACAGCTTTCAGAATAATACAACTTAATGGCAACTGACTTTTTTTGTTGAAGATTCACATGGTGTGAAATTATAACAAACATACCCTGTTGCCTGAACCATGAACTATGCCATTATATTCCAGTGTGTCTATGAAATTGCTTTTAAAGGTTAAATCAAGCATTGTGTCTGCTTCTTGGAATGAAATGAATACTGATGGCTTGATATTAATATTCCACTTCCATGTCCTTTACTTCATCCTACCTGGAATATAATCGAGATCAAGTACCAGACTATGGATGGATATACAGTATATAGGATTTAAAAACAAATTTCTTGTGGCTGAATTTGAACATAATGGCATACAAATAATCACCCATTTACACAAATTCACAACTGGGTGCTGCCCAGTACACATCACAACAATGCCCATTGGGATGGGTGCTGGGTCAAAAAAGTAGCTTATAACTGATAGAATCTGCACACCAAAGAGCTCCCGTTTGCATTTTTGTTTTTGTTTTTTTTGTTTACATTTCGATCCAAAGCTCTTCCTCAGACTCTTGGACTCAAGGATTTTTTACATTACATTACGTCATTTGGCAGACGCTTTAATCCAAAGCGACTTACAATAACACATTTTTGTCAGCAATAGAGCAATCAACTATGCAACACAGTCTATGACAACTACAACATCTGAAGGAATAGTGGTAAAGTTATAGGTTATTTATTTTATTTATTTATTTTATAAATTTTTTTTAAGAGAGAGAGAGATAAAGAAGTTAGTTTCAAGAAGGGCCCAGATGGAGCCTGAAAAGGTGAGTCTTTAGTCTTTTCCGAAAGATCGGCAGTGATTCGGACGTCCTGACCGAAGGTGGAAGCTCGTTCCACCATTGAGGTGCCAGGGACGAGAAGAGTCGCGAATGGGATGAGCGACTTTTGAGCCCCCGTAGCGGATGAGGGGCGAGGCGTCCTGCACTGGTGGAGGAGCGGAGGGATCGGTGAGAGATTTGGAGCCTGACCATAGATTGTAAGTACAGATGGGCTGTCTGGTGTACTGCCCTGTAGGCCAGAACCAGTGTTTTGAATTTAATGCGTGCCGAGATGGGAAGCCAGTGAAGGTCCCGGAAGAGGGGAGTGACATGAGAGAATTTGGGTTGGTTGAAAACCAGACGGGCTGCAGTGTTCTGAATGAGCTGAAGCGGACGGATGTCAGCGGCAGGAAGGCCGGCCAGAAGCACATTGCAGTAGTCCAGGCGAGAGATGATAAGTGACTGGACCAGGAGTTGTGTCGCTTCCCTGGTGAAAAACGGGCGGATTTTGCGGATGTTGTACAGGGAGAACCTACAGGAGCGTGCTGTCGCAGCAATGTAGGCCGAGCAAGACAGCTGGTTGTCAATGATCACCCCAAGGTTCTTAGCTGTTTGGGAGGGAAGTACAGTGGTATTGTCAAAGGAGATGGAGAGGTCTGCTAGAGGGCAGTCTTTCCCTGGGAGGAAGAGTAGCTCTAGGTGGTGGGCAACCATCCAGTCACCAAAAAAGTCACCATCCGTCTTTAATTTCAAGGATGAACTGATTCGATTTTGGTAATCAAAGGTCAAAGGTCACTGTGACCTCACGAATGCCATTCTGTAGTTGTTAATGTGATATCTCAGGAACGCCTTGACGGAATTTCTTCGAATTTGGCTCAAACATCCACTTGGACTCAAGGATGCACTGGTTACATTTTGGTGGTCAAAGGTCAAGGTCACTGTGACCTCACCAACGCAATGTTCAAGCTCGTTAACGCAATATAACGCCTTGACGGAATTTCTTCACATTTGGCTCAAACGTCAAAGTCTGGACAGACATAGATGTTGACTGCTCACTTGTTGGCAGAGGCATATACAGTATGTGTGGTGCAGTCGTTCTAGTTATGTGATCTGTACTTTTGTATTCAAAGTTTTGACATGGTGGAACTCAAATTGATTCACAGAGTTCACCTGTGCCAACAGAGTTGAGGTGTCATACAGTAATGAATCACTAATGATAAAGGGATTAGCAAATGGATAGTGGGAGTGGGTGCAGCAAGGGCCATTTATGTTTGAACAGTTTTCTTACAATGTATTGTCTACAATCACAAGGTCCGTTAATGGTTGCCTTCAGATATAATGCATAATAAAAATGGGAATGTTGCTGTCATGTACTGTACCATAATTAAATGTATTTCCACATAATATAAAGTAATCTGTCTGCAACACACTCAAAGGAAAATTCACTCTACTACTTTATATATACAACTACTTAAACTACTTTGCAGAATGAATCTTTTAGCCTTGGAGACCACCTTTGATGAATTATGAAAATAGATCACAACAGGTATCTGTTGACAGGCAGCAATGTTTACTCAGGCTTAAATGTTTTTTCCCCTTAGTGTGATGTTTGTTCAAAGACGCACAGCATTTTCTGATGTTGCCTTTTTTATTTTCTTCCTAAAAGACCAAGGGCCCTATCATCCCACTGGCCTTATATTAGCGCTTAGCGCCAGGCGCAGCCTATATTAGTGGGCGTGGATCGGCGCACTCCCTATTTTCGTGTCGGCACTACACAAGGCCTTAAGCATTATAACCACGCCTTTTAAGCGTAGAATTATTCACAACGTGCTCATTGGAGAAGTGCAGTAAACGAATCACAATGTCCCTTTCATGTTCCATTCCACGGAGCGATCCAATCCGGTCAGAAAAGCCCGACCAAAGCGCTCTGAGCTCCACCCCTCCCTCTTTCATCCCCGTCTGTCTCCATATATATTATTCCATATTATTATGCTTCTCAAACCAATCTCACTGCAGTTTAAATACAGCAGGCATGTAAATACACTACACTATAGCAAGATCAAAGTGAAAAGAATGTTCTAAACGCATCGGCTAGAAAAATATAGCCTATCGCTGGATGTCATGATGAGATTAGATTGGTGAAAGTTTGGGCAGAATGATATAGTTTTCTCTCGCTATCTTTTCTTCTCCCCCACTGCACAGGTAGGATGATGCAACAGCCTCTGAATGACAGGGACTCAAAACTACGGTATAACAACTTTTTTTCATCGGTCATTGTGCCTGTCTGACGCGCGAAAGAGAGGGAGTGAGAGAGAGAGAGAGAGAGAGGGGGAGAGAGAGTGAGATGGCAGAGGAGAGCTGCGCGTGATTACGCAGAGTAATATCCTCGGCGCACTGAATAAGGCCTGGTTTTGAAAAGCGCTAAGCGCTAAATTAACGCGAGGGGGGAAGATAGCGTTAGGCTGGTATTTAAGGCCGAAACGCCCATTCTTCGGCATAAAGCGCATTTCAGGGCCTAAAAACATGATGCTATCTTCCCGAGACAGGCGCAAAGTGCGTCTTTTGCGTTTAACGCCAGTTTAGCGCCTAAGGCCAGTGGGAAGATAGGACTTCAAGGGCCCTATCTTCGCAAAAGTGGTAATTTAGCGTTTGCGCTCGTTTAACATGAGGTGGAATTTTGCGAGTCGCACATGCATAGAACATTGAAATCGTTTATATTTGCACATGGATATATAGTCAGATATACATTTGACTTGTATTGTGAGAAAGTGAAAGCAACACATGCCAGGAGACTGATATCTGCTGTAATGCAAATTGGGGGCGGGCACAACTGCATGCCTGTTACAATTGTATTGGGCATAGGTGTGCCACATGCCAAAGCAGGCGTTTCAGCACTGAAATGTGGGGATAGATGGCATTATCCTATCGTCAGCAGCAATTACGTTGCGCTAGCAGCTTTGAAAAGCACCTCTTAGGTGCTAAAACACTCGCTGCGCTTGAGCGCACCATAATCTCCGTGCTGCGCAGCGCAGAAACGTCATTACACACGGACGTGCCATGCCAGAACATCAAATTCTGCTGCTAAAATTGGGTAAATTAATTGAGAAAACTTGTACATTGTAGCTTACTTGCAATACATGTAGGCTATTCACCTTCACCTGCTATCAACCCAGAGGGTCGTTGGCACCATAGCCCATCTGTCACAAGCTCTCTCCATCTCTCTCTGTCCTCGGCACGAGTCGGCAGCTCAATGTTTCACCGAGTTTTAATTGAATCCACTCCAATCTTTTCTTTTGTCTCTGCCGTTTACCCGCTGCAAACACGTTTCTATTGTCCCACCCCAGTCAACAAAATAACCCGAATTGCATCAAAACACAGATGTTTTTAACATGTATATGATGTGATGGTGTCGTTATGAGATCGGGATAATATACAGTCAATAGGCCTACACCTATCCAAATTACGCATGGGGAGAATTACAGCATGCCTCACGCAAACTATTACATGGACTGCAAGACGGAAATCTGGTTTGATTGATGTAACACCCAGGCATTGCCAGGCCACACTTGTGAATAATTCTGGTGGTTAACACCGCCCAAATCCTGTTTGCGCCGTGCATAAATGATTTGGCACACCTCTAATCTCCGTTTGCGCCTGTTGTTGTGATGAGTTATGCTTCCCCGCGAGTAATTGCATCGCCAACATATTTTTGGTCTGTTTTAACTTAAAAACAGGGAGGGCACGTCTACCCAAACAATTATATCATTTTTAGACAGTTATGTTTCTGTATAAATCATTACAATATGCTCCGGTGAGGTGGGGATGCGTTTAGCTGCTGCCGGGCGGGGGTGCAAAACTCGGCATAACACCTGGACAGCGGACTGCAATCTTCCCTGCCTTAAGGCACGCGCAAACAGGTGCGCAAGCGCAAATAGGGGATATCGTCTGTACCAAGATAGGGCCCCAAGTCATGCACTGTAGGTTCAGAGAGGCTTGAGAAAATATTGATTTTGAGTATAGCTTCAAACGTGCTTGAGTTAGTCTTTTAAAAGAATCCCTAAAAGACTCTTGACTCCCAGACCCAACTCTTTACTTTTGCTCATGAGTCAATTCAATTTCTGCACAACAGCAATGGAGCCACCGTTTTCTATGTGTGAGGAAGGTGCTTTGCTCTGCAGCTGAACACGTCAAACTGTGTTATGACAGACGAATGAACCCACTGCACCTCAACGTATCTCATTTCTATGTTGATTGCTGTTTGTGTTCACTGTGTGTGTGTGTGTGTGTGTGTGTGTGTGTGTGTGTCTGCACATGTGTTTCAATCAGTGCATCTGTCTGTCAAAAGGCCTGTTTATCCATTATCTGATTACAGCTTCCTACACAAATCTGCGACTTTTGAATGCGCAGTATGATCATCTATTTCAAACTGTCACTGTTCACTGTGTTTGCCTCACTGTGGCATCCTCGTATGAGCCAGTCAGATATGATACAGATATGCGTTTACAAGCCTCTTCTGTTTGCTCATCGTCACACCACATCAGAGAACCAGCTCTCTGTCTCTGGGCCTAAACATGGCTGCTCCCCTCAAAGACATCTGCCATCACTTTCCCACTTGACTCCTCCCCGGCATTTGGGCAGTGCTGGCAGCTGTCAGATACAGAGCATCCTGGCATTGTGCCATCGCTCGGTGACTGTGACAATCTGCCTACCCAGCTTCCCCGTGTGGCTTCCAAGTGTTGTCATTACCGTGAGGAGAGATGTCATCATTTCCTCTCCTTTGGAACATGGAAGTGCTCACGGTGAAAGTGATATTCAGTGTTGTGTGCAGTGGCGTGCCTGACCAAGTTGGTGCCCTAGGCAAGATTTTTGCTGGTGCCCCCCCCCCCCCCCCACACCACACAAAGAAAATATAATTAAGCAATATATCACGAGAGCAAGTGTGTTGTGGTGAATATATCCCGCTGATAAGCTGTTATCCCACGAGGCCGCAGGCCGAGTGGGTTAACAGCTTATCAGCGGGATATATTCCACAACACGTCACACGCTGCTCGAGTGCTATATTGCTTTTATAAAACGGTTTCCAAGTATAATAATATAATAATAATAATACTATAAGTCCGACTGGCATCGTATTCTGATAGAGTCAGTTGAAACACTACTGTAAGGCGGGACCTCTAGCAAGAAGATAGACGTGCGGGTGATTTGATTGGATCGTTCTGGAGACTGAAGTCGACATTGGCCAATCCTGGCGCTTGCTGAGAGCTTTTTGCAAAGCTCGACACCAGAGCCGTATGCCGACACCAAGTAACGTTACGTCTTATTTAGAAATGCGGGGTTAAGAGTGAGGGCGCGCGAGAGAGGGGTTAAGACATTAGCCCGCGTCTATTCTTGTACAAAACATCATTTTCTGCGAAGTATTAGTAAAGTTATAAGCGAAGATCGATTCACAAGGATCTAAAAGCTGTCTCCGCCATTTTGTTTTTGAGGTAACCAAAGCCTAAGAGAGTTGCGCCGTCTGGCTGCAAGCGAGTAGCTTTTTGTTTTGACACTACTGTAAGGCGGGACCTCTAGCAAGAAGATAGACGTGCGGGTGATTTGATTGGATCGTTCTGGAGACTGAAGTTGACATTGGCCAATCCTGGCGCTTGCTGAGAAGCTGAGAGCTTTCTGGAAAGCCCAACACGGAGCTCGAGCGCAGAGCTGCCTTTTAGTAAGAGAGTTGCCATGGCAACCAATAACCCATGGCCATGGGTTATTGAACTCGGTTACTGGAATTATACAATGGCTGTGAACCAATCAGATTGCTTGATTTGAGAGAGCCGTTTTATAATAAAAATTATATCGCAGCTAATTCCACCACTGCAGTGCAGGCTCAGAATCGCCCTTCCCCAGTGGCGCTGGAAGTACTTTTAGGTAGGGGGTGCGGCCCGCAAGGGCAGCGGCGAAGAAAATTTGACGTTTTTTGGACTTTCATCCATATTTAGAAGAATATTTAATTTTAAATTAACATTGGGATTATACTGTTGTGATGTCAGTATAATGTCAGCACTAAACTCTATTGCAGCGGATTGGGCGTGATCAACCCTTCCGTGGGCAACGTTGCAGACAGAGTAGGAAGGCTGATCCGTGAGCGGCTGCTTCTGGGACGCGGGTCGGGGTCGTAATCTGCCTCGGCTGGGTCTACTGGGCGAGGGTGTATGATGTTGTCAGACCCGAAACACCCCACGACCCCAGTCAACATCACTGATGACGCATCCCAGCGCATGCTGTAGCATGTATACTGAAACCTACAATCCTGGCTCCCCCTGGCCAGTGACACTTAGGAATAGACTAGGTGACAACCATATAGTTTGGTGACAAGCTGGAGAGACAGTTGACGGTTGGAGAGACGGCACCCGGTACGGGATGGGTTTTAGCACCCCAGCCTGGCTCTCTCGTGAGGGAGAAATCCACAATCGCTACGGATTAGCCTCCTGAAAATCTGCGTAAACATCGGCGCGGCCTGGGGTATTTGAGGCTAGAGCGAGGTGCTCGGCGCAGGTGAATGACGTGCAGCGCACAGGCCTCCTTGAGGCATCCTCCCTGCCCATGGTACGGCATGGTAGGATTGCCTTTCTCAGCAGGAGGTTCTGGTGAGACGAAGGAGATGCCCGGCCTGGAATCACCCCACAGGGCCTTAGACCTCCATGCACCGAAGGTCTTACAATACTGCGGTGTAGCACTAAACTCTATTGCAGCGGATTGGGCGTGATCAACCCTTCCGCGGGCAACGTTGCAGACAGAGTAGGAAGGCTGATCCGTGAGCGGCTGCTTCTGGGACACGGGTCGGGGTCGTAATCGGCCTCGGCTGGGTCTACTGGGCGAGGGTGTATGATGTTGTCAGACCCGAAACACCCCACGACCCCAGTCAACATCACTGATGACGCATCCCAGCGCATGCTGTAGCATGTATACTGAAACCTCATTATTCAGTATCTTCTCCTTTTCTCACTCACTTTCATGTAAGCACCTGCTCTCCCTTTAGTCGTTTTACACTACAACAGACAGCAACACAGGCATAAACACTGAACTTATTATTATTATTATGGAAAACCAGATTATGATGAAAATCAAACACTTTTGAAGAGAGAGCGTATGAAATAAGATTAGAGCTGGGAAGCACAAACTGTTTTTATTGCATTTTGTTGGTGGTATAAACACAAGACAGCCAAATACAACAATTTCTTGCCACCAGGGGGTGCTGCAGCACCCTCAGCACCCACCTTCCCCCACTCTGGGAAAAAGCTCCAAGCAGGTAGAAGGGGGCGCGGCAGCGCAGGGGGTGGGGTGGTATGGATTAGGGACCATGGTGAAAGTGCTGCAGCCCAGGCAGCCAGAAAGCCAGAATTAGAAAAATAATTTCACTATTATTTAAAGACTTAAGACGTTGTTGTGCTTATTTTTTGTCTACTATTGTAAAATAATAGTAGGCCTATTATCATGAAAAAGTATTTGTAATTTTTTTTTTTTACCCTTTCTGGCGCCCCTAACGGCTCAAGCGCCCCTAGCATTTGCCTAGTTCGCCTAATGGACGGCACGCCACTGGTTGTGTGAATGACAAGATATTATAGCAGCCGCCGCCACAATGGTTCCTGCACACCGGGGGCCATCAAAGTGATTCACTCCACTTCTAAGACAAATGTAGAATTGCATGACTCAACCTTCAACGTCCTTTGGTAAGGGGAAAAGGAGCTTGCACTTTGAAGCGAATTTGCCCACAAAAGGAGCAAGACAGAAGCAATTGATAGGTGAGGGGGCGGCTGTGGCTCAGGAGGTACAGCAGGTCGTCCACTAACCAGAACGTCGGTGGTTCGATCCCCGGCTCCTCCAATCTGCATGTCGAAGTGTCCTTGGGGAAGACACTGAACCCCAAATTGCTCCCGATGGCTGTGCCAGCACCCTGCGTGGCAGCTGGCCACCTTCGGTGTGTGAATGGGTGAATGTAGGCACATTGTAAAGCGCTTTGGATAAAAGCGTTCTATAAATGCAGTCCATTTACCATTTAGGTGAGAGACAGAAGGGGTGGGATAATAATGTGGAGGAAAATCTTTAAGGCAAATTGCTTTCTGTCTAAGAGGCAGGGCAACCAAGGCCACCCTTGTGCCAGCCAATCAGGAATTAATTCAGTTGTCAATATGGACTTAATTACTGCGCTGTTACTCGGGTCGCATTTCTAACCCCACCAACATCAAAATGACAAATGAATTGTAGGATGGGAGGACCCTTGTACTTCCTGTCGCATCACCTGAGATAGCGAGAGAAACGGAGGGAGAGATGAGCACACATGAGAGAGAACACAGGCCATCTTTAATATCATGGACCACACTGAGTACGATGAAGAGGAGCGAAGGAGGGAGGAAGAACTGGGAGGTCCAAAGTGATGATGAGCTAGAGTCCAGGAAGCCAACCAGCCTCCACAACTAGTTGAGCCCATCATCTCCACTGTGGGACCGGTCCATATCAGATGAATGGCAAAGGGAGGCACAACAGCTGTGTTCCACTCCAGTTGTTCTGTTACGTCTCTTGGGTGCGAGAAGGAGAATGGACTATACCAATGTGCTGTGATTACCTGCTTTCACAGTGCTCTCCTTCCCATTGTGCTGCAGCCTCAGTGGTCCATCAGTCAAACACACACGTGAGATTGCACAGCATCTTTTATTTTGTTATTGTCTGCAAGCTCATGACCTCATGACCTCATGAGGAGAGGATCTGAGGCTGTGGCACTGGATACACAGTGACATTCAGCGCTGTTACACATGCTGGCAGGGAGCCACTTTGTTTTTCTCTCTCCAGCCCCCTGAAACATGTGTCGCTTTAGACGTGCTCCCACAGGCTGGTGTTGTCATTTTAACCTGTTGTATGTTCCCCAATCAAAAGACACCAGTGAAAGTATCACTCCTCAAGGCAGTTTGCCTAGTTTAGGGGGGCACGGTGGCACAGTGGTAGCACTGTCGCCTCACACCTAGGGGGGCCTGGGCTTGACTCCCCACCTGGGATGCTGAGGGCATGACCTGGGCCATGTCTGGTTCAAAACGAGCAGACTGTATTTTACCGTCACCGCCGGCGTGTTCTATGTGTTGTAGCACGCTGTAACACGTATGCATGCATGTCAATATTGGCCGCTAGCCTTGCTGTCCTGGCAAACAGAAGCGTGTTAGTGCCCAGTCACTCTGTCACTCTGTCACTCTCTCACACACACACGCATGCACGGACGCACACGCACGTGCACACACACGCGCACACACACACACACACACACACACACACACACACACACACACACACACACACACACACACACACACACACACACACACAACCACACACACACACACACACACACACACACACACACACACACACACACACATACACACATTAATCCAACGCAGTCTCATTTGTTCTCCCTTTCTGACTAATAATAATAATATAAAAACAGTTCTGCATATAAAACCATGGACAGGCAAAAAACAAAAACAAATAGAGAACAGCAAGCTCCAGCATGCAGGAGGTTTTTATAGTCAATTCTGACTCTTCTTCACTCTCTCTCTGTCTCTTCCTCTCTGTCTCTTCCTCTCTGTCTCTCTCTGTCTCTCTCTCTGTCTCTCCCTCTCTGTCTCTCCCTCTCTGTCTCTCTGTCTCTCTCTCTCTCTCTCTTTCTCTCTCTCTTTCTCTCTTTCTTCCTCTCTCTCTCTCTCTCTCTCTCTTTCTATCTCTCTTTCTCTCTCTCTCTCTTTCTTCCTCTCTCTCCCTCTCTCTCTCTTTCTCTCTTTCTTCCTCTCTCTCTCTCTCTCTCTCTCTCTCTTTCTCTCTTTCTCTTTCTCTCTCTTTCTTCCTCTCTATCTCTCTCTTTCTCCCTCTCTCTCCCTCTCTCTCTCTCTCTCTCACGTACACTCACACTAACGTGGACACACGTAGGAGCCCAGTCTAAGGTTGCCATGTGCAGCTAAGACCAAAGAAGAAAGATGAAAGATGAGCCAAATAATGTCTGAGCGACAGCAGCAGCCATCAAACGCGTCAGTGGGTCCAGGGTGTGCAAGGACAGGTGGAGGTTTTATGAGTGTGGCAGGGCATAAATATTAGCTGGATGTCTGCGGTGAAAAGATGGTGTCTGTTAGGCAGAAACATACATTTTTCACTAAATAAGTTGTAATGCTCCGTAGCCAAAGTTTTCAAGTACAATATGGTGGAATCCATACCTGAGTGAAAGTGTAGTTGAATAATACATTTTGACTGTAGCTTTCCATTTACGAGGCATAAGTTGAGCATACTGTAATTTAGCTGGTTCAGACGTTTGAAACTATGCAAAGTGATGAAATATTTTGAATCCTGAATAATTTTGAACACAGTTTAAAAGTGTGTGAACTTGCTGAGGGGGCGTTCATACTTTAGAGTTTCCTGGAGTATGCGGTGATCAGGAAGCTGCAAAATCCACTCTGCCGAATATTACACCCCCTGTTCAATTTCCTTTCAGACACTCTAGGGTGAAACACAGTTACCAGCTGATATTTTAGGCTGTTTGTGAGTGAAATTGAGAATTTCATAGAGCTAACAGTCACCTGGCCTTAGAAGGGGGGGGGGGTGCATATTTCAGCAGCTGCAAAATCCACTCTGCCGAATATCGCACCCCCTGTTCAATTTCCTTTTAGACATTAGGGTGAAACACCCCTTACGAAAAAGTCACATGTGGAAATCACATGTGATTTTGAAATATGTGGTTTTTGGACACACGTTTCGTGTGACTCAACCACATGTTTTAATATCACATGTGGATGTTCACATGTCAAGCCACATGTGGAAGTCACATGTGATTTTGAAATGCCACATGTGATTGACATGTGGTTTTAATTGTGTGGAATTGTGTGGAAAATCACATGTGATTATGGAATATATGTGGTTTTTGGACACATGTTTCGTGTGATTCAGACCACATGTGATTGACATGTGGTTTTAATATCACATGTGGGAATATTCACATGTGGATACTCACATGTGGAAAATCACATGTGATTTTGGAATATATGTGGTTTTTGGACACATGTTTTGTGTGATTCAGACCACATGTGATTGACATGTGGTTTTAATATCACATGTGGATATTCACATGTGGGAAATCACATGTGATTCTGGAATATATGTGGTTTTTGGACACATGTTTCGTGTGATTAAGACCACATGTGATCGACATGTGGTTTTAATATCACATGTGGGAATATTCACATGTGGATATCCACATGTGACCTTGAACCACATGTGGTTTTAGGACACGTGGTTTTGTTATTCCCTCCACATGTGAATATTCCCACATGATATTAAAACCAAATGTGATTCAATATGTTGTGGACCACATGTGGTTTTGGCACACGTTTTGGTTTTTCACATGTGATTCAACATGTGGTTGAAATGTGTAATTTCCATGTCCAACAACCACATGTGGTTCAAGATCACATGTGGGAATATTCACATGTGGTTGAAACACATGAACCTTCCAACATGATCTTGAACCACATGTGATTGTTGGGACATGTGTTACATGCCAATTGGAATAACATGTGAAAAACCAAAACACATTTCTCCAAAACCACATGTGGAAAACATAGAATCACACATGGTTTCAACATTACATGTGGGAATATTCCCATGTGGATGGAATAACATGAACAACAAATTCACATGTCCTAAGATCACATGTGGGAACATTCACATGTATTAGTAGACAACCACATGTGAATGATCCCTTCTTTGACACATTTTCCACATAATTTCAGATTACATACAATTTGACACATACCAGTAGGTTATTTGCAACACACAACACATGTACAAGAATAAAATTATCTTATTTATTAACAAAACTTCACCTTTTCATAACTGCATTTATCATACATCTCTAGAAAAGGGAGTGATTGACAGATCGCATGTACAGTGATCACGGAACAATTGCAGGTGAAGCTGCAGCTCTGATGGATGAAAAATAAAGATGGCAACAGCCACCACTTCAACTCCAAACGGGAGACCAAAATCAAAGGGAGTGATTGACAGATTGCATGTACATGTACAGTGATCATGGAACAATTGCAGGTGAAGCTGCAGCTCTGATGGATGAAAAATAAAGATGGCAACAGCCACCACTTCAACTCCAAACGGGAGACCAAAATCAAAGGGAGTGACTTGACAGATCGCATGTACAGTGATCATGAACAATAGCAGGCGGAGCTGCAGCTTTGGGAAACCCGCCAAGGATGAAAAATAAAGATGGCAACAGCCACCACTTCAACTCCAAACGGGAGACCAAAATCAAAGGGAGTGATTGACAGATTGCATGTACATGTACAGTGATCATGGAACAATTGCAGGTGAAGCTGCAGCTCTGATGGATGAAAAATAAAGATGGCAACAGCCACTTTTTGGGGAGTTTAGCTCGATTGCCATTTTGTCCCCACTTACCTTAAATATACACTGTCTTTACGGTCACTCTCGATGCAGTATGGAGAGAGGGGTCATATTTAGCGATACAACAGTGGAGGCGGCACTACCGTTCAAAGGCAACAAAACACAGCGCCTAAAGCTCTATGCACATGTGTACATGTTGTGACTAGTTTATTCACCATGCTATGAAATAAGAATCCATAGTTGCATGAAACATTATTTCCATAGTAAATCCATACCGGGTCACTTCCTTGTTTGTCTGTGGACAGCGCTTCCACGCATGCGTTATTTGCACATGCGCTGTACACCCGGCAGCGATGTTTACTAAATATTTATTTACCTCAAAAAATTGTTTTTCTGCATTTTGGATTAGTACCCGAGTCACAAGATGTACATAGAGCTTTTTGGCACTTTGTTTTGTTGCCTTTGAACGGCAGTACCGTTCTATCGCTAAATATGACCCCTCTCTCCATACTGCATCGAGAGTGACTGTAAAGACAGTGTATATTGGGGGGATATGGCAATCGAGCTAAACTCCCCAAAAAGTGGCCTATCCCTTTGTAATAACTATGCTAGGGTGTCATGTGAGCTTCTTGTGAGCCTTCAGAACTTGGGGCTGTCATGTCCCTTTCAGGGACAGCTTCCTGTGAGACTTCAGAACTTGGGGGTGTCATGTCCCTTTCAGGAACACCTTCTCTGCCGCTGACAAGTCTTCTGATCTTGTTGGTTCCCCTGTGAAAATTTAAATATCATTAGAATAGCCCCGTGAAAATTTTAATATCATTAGAATAATCAAGGCAATTTCACAAACATACTGGGGTATTACAACCAAAACTAGGCAAACCTAGTGTAGTCCGGCTGTGAACTGAAACATTTGATTCAGGACTTTATATTCACAAATGGTCCCATAACTTACACAAAATCTATGATGCATAGAGCAACATTCTCAGAATTTTGGGCAACACCCTATGCCCTAAAACAGATGCTGTAAAATGTGCCATGGATAATGGATGGAGATGCAATAAATCCAACAGAAAATGCTACAACAGAATCTGTGCCCCTACGCCCCGACTACAATTACAGCTCTATTATGAAACGAATACAACCCTAACACTGCAGGGGAAAAAAGAGCGATACAGGCAGAGAGATACACCAGATATCAGACCAGAACACTAATTGAGCACAGATCGGCTCTTCTCCTTTCAGAGAGAGCCTGGAGATGCAAGGTTAGCCTTCTTCTAATGGCTTTTCGGCAGAGAGGATGATGCCTTGTGGCACATCCCCTCCACCCCTTCATGCTCAGAACGCCCACGAGTTTAGCCTCAGGCAGGAAAATGTTTATCACATCACTGATGACATCACAATCGTGACAGACACCGCCAATTTTAATTAAGATATATCAATATAATATAAGCATGAATTAAGGTCAGGTTACATTTTATACGTTTTACACCCACTTTCAGTGATAGAGAAAACTAGAGAAACTTACTGTTCTTTGTCGCACTGCCTCACATCCTTCAACTTCTGGGCCATGCACTGTCTGATTAGAACCTCACTGGTGTTTGGGAACACAGCTTGCACTTGGTCTGTTGGAACAACAACAAAATACAAATTTACTTCAAGGTAAATTAAATTAAATAACTTAAGTTAACAAACAAAACAAAACAAAAAGACAGACCTCTTGACCAGAATATTTATTTTACACTATATTTTAGGCACTGTGTTTTGTTGACTTTGAGCCGCGATCCGCTTGGTCCTGTTTTAGTGCTGTCCATTTAACTACTGCACACCCTGACCCTCCAAACTGCACGGACAGTTGCTGTGAAGACGTGTATATCGATGTTTATTGGGGGCGATATGGAAAATTCGCTAAACTCCCCAAAAAGTGGCCTATCCATTTAAGTTTTTCAACTTATATCATCAAATGATGGTACTAACATGCATTGTCTGTGATCAGATTGCAATCCGATAGTGTGCTTGAAAACATTAGCATACCGTTGTTGCAGAGATCACGGGTCCCAGGCTGCTCCGCCGTTTCATGGGGAAGGGGTGGGGTGGTGCTGGTGGAGGCAGCAGTGGCTTCAGGAGACGACAGGAGAGACAGAGGCAGAGGGAAAGACAGTAGAGAGGCAGAGAAGGAGACAGGGATAGAGGTCATTATCACCTGACACTAACATGCATTTTTTTCTGAGATCAGACTGCAGCGCATCAGAGTCAAAGTAGCAAAAAATAAATATAAAAAAATATAAAAAATAAATAGATAAATGTATTTATTCCAAATCTATTTTTTTGACTAAATAATATTATATAGTATTTGTGTATTTAAATTAATATCCTTGCTTCTTTGTATACCACTATGCTGAGAACATCTGCACTATATTTGCAGAGCCTATTTGAATGTTGTTGTTTTTTAGTCACATTTGCAGGGTTCTCATACCTCCTAAAAATCAAATTCAAAGACTTTGCAAGGAATTTCCAGACCCAATTCTCTTAAATTTGAGGGCCGGGCAGAACTTTCAAAATAATGTAATGAGAACCATGTGCTGATTTTGTAAGGACTAAATAAGGACCCTACCGTTGTTGGGAGAGGGGACAGGGTCCCAGTCCGCTCCGGCACTTCGTGTGTGGGTGGGGTGGTGGTGGTGGAGACGGCAGTGGCTTCAGGAGACGACGGGAGACACAGGCAGAGAGAGAGAGAGGAAAGAGAGACACAGAGGAGAGAGAGAGGCAGAGACAGGGATAGAGGCCATTGACGCCTGGCGTATTTTCTGTGATCAGATTGCAATCGGATAGTGCTTGACCACATTAACCTGATTTAATTTACACCTGGTAATAATGTATCTCCAGTGTTCACATTGAAATCAGGTAAGCTCCATAGCATAGAGCAGTAGAAAAACTGCAGTGACTGTTGTTGTATGTGGATTGAGAGGATGCATTGCATGTACACTTGTGTTCAATGTGGTCACAATTAGAGATGCAACGGTATGAGTTTTTGATATTGGTATGATAACCTTGGACAAAAATACCACGGTTTCACGGTATTGTGGACCTTTATGTGTTATTGTGAAATCTGGCAACAAAAAAATAGCCTACATGTAGCGCTTTCGTCGTATCCACTAGCCTGAGATACAGCGCTCCAGATCCTTTTAACTTTAAATAGTCCTATTTGTATGCTATACCATGTTAATTTATATGAAATAACTCTTAATGTAGGGTATGAGAGTGTAACTGTGATTTTAAACCGTTATATGTATTTATTTATTGCACCCAAACCTAGAGCAGCAATTACTTATAATCCCTTATTTACTTTGAAAATTGGTGTATTACCCTTTAAACTCACAATGGCCTAATATTACTTTATCCGTTTTGTTTCCCAGGTACTGGATTCCCTCAGGTAAGGCAAACACTTAGAATATCAAGACAGTAATCATAAATCCACACAACTCAGGTAAGTATGAAAATAGAATGGGATTTAGTTATAAAACAAATAAAACAATTATCACAGTTAACATAAATTCACTTTTCCTTCAAGTATGCGTTTTCTTTTACAGGAAAATATACCTTTTTGTTTGTGACACAAGCCAGGTAAGTATTATTAAATAACCAAACAGCTATACCAACCAGACAAACATCATTTCACTAATGAATGTTATCAAACTCTGAAATCAGCAATTCAAATATCAAAATAATATCCCAGTCAATAACCTTATTTTTATACAATGCACATGAAATGTAAACCCCTTTGCTTTACCTCTGGTATTATATAATATAAATTGTGGGCCCACCTTTAAATGCCAATACCTCTAGCTAAGCCGGCACACCTAACTAACCCCAGTTGCAGGCCTGTTTCGAAGCTTGGGATCGGTGTGGCCTCAAACCAAATGGCCCCTTCACTCCAAGGGGAGCTTTAAAATCAAGTGTGAGGTACCTCTTTAGCAAGCAAGATGAACGCGTTTATCGTACTGTCATCATCAGCACGGATGCATGTCTGGACAGGCAGCGCAGCAACAGCAGTTGTGATCCACGGGAAGGAGAAACGGAATGGCCGGGGCTAGCAGCTCCAAGCCCAGGCGGAGATTTTCCTCTGTTGTCTCCCGTCCGAAACAGTAGAGATCGCCGGTGGATACTTAGCCTTAGCTTCACGAGGTCTTACTGGCCTGGCAAGACACCAGCTATCGCTAGCCACTTGTGGGCTAAAACTATGACACGCTCTGCACAGTTACTGTTTAGCTCTGCTAACGAACATCACCGTTAGCCGTCCACCAAGTGATTCTGTCCAGCGTCCAGTCCTCTTCAGCGCTCGCAAAGCACCTCTTTACCAATGTCCTCGGGTTGACAACTTGGCAACCGACACGCTGTTAGTTTAACGCGAGTTAAAACTAGTAAACGTCTAGAAATCAAATTCGGGTTTCTCCAACCTCCTCTTGCAGCGACTGACTGCTTGCCTGTTCCAAAACACACTGGCCGCTTCCCCAGCTCAAACCCGCCCCTGCTCCACTCACAACCAATCACAACGTTAGACAGGTGATGTCCCCCTTTATGGACCAATGGGAAACAGAATACAACGTAGGTGAACGTGAAACAAGGTAGGCTGTCTCAACATGTGCTGACACAACATGTACGTTGTGAACAACAATGCTGGTTACAGATTGTTTTTAAAGTGACAGGACCAGTTAAGATTACAGGAATGAAATTGACAGTTTGATACAGCCTAATACTACAATCACTGTACATCTATACACATTTTAAATGGGGATATTTACTTTTAGCTTTATATTTAATTCAAATGCTTTTAGTCAGGGAGTATGGGGAAATATTTAATTCTATTGCTTTTAATTCTGGGAATATAACCACCAGGGGTTACATACATAAAAAAAAATTGCGGTTGAACCAAATGCATTTTATTTTATTTAATCTAATTAACTCATGTAAAATTAAAACACACATGCTTATCTTTTGTCAAATCGGATTGGACACTGGACATAAATGATTGTTTCAATGTTAATGCGCACACACACACACACACACACACACACACACACACACACACACACACACACACACACACACACACACACACACACACACACTTATTCGTATCCAAAAGTACTATAGGGCAAATATTAGAGATCCAGATATTTTTGAAGAAAGTTGCTGTACAGCACAGTCTATGATAGAACAGACACTGGATGCTTGTGTGTATCCATCCTCACTCTGTCTTGGGGACGTTTAGCCTACACCCTTACTTTCAAGTGGTCAAGCACTACCCGATTGCAATCTGATCACAGAAAACACATGTTAATGCCAGGTGTAAATGGCCACATAGAGACAGAGGGGGATAGATATGATGGGCACCACTGCTAATTATTTAGCTAAAGCTAGCTACAGCAGGGTTCATACAGACATCACATTACAAGATTACATTTAAAGACTTTCAAGTACTCTTTCAAGCACTTGGTTTGGAAATAGGCTATTTTCAAGGTGCAGTACTTGATCCCCCCCCTCAAAATCAAAGCACTTCAAGGAACCCTGTTACAGTGAATAAAACAAGTATAGCTACACATTCACTTACACTATAGGCAGCACACTGCATTAGAGGGGATTTAGAACCACAACCCTTATGATATTAACAGAACTTACCACAATGTATCCAGAGGTTGCACTGCAAGAGAAAAGGAAAATTCAATCTTTAGCAAGCTAACTAAGTCAGGCCTTAACAATAAAAGTAACAAACAGCACTTGCCAGATTATGTTTCCACATATTTTCCTTAGCATGGGAAGCTGCCAGCTAGCTCACGTTTTATTTTCTGTGTGCTGGAGGCATTTTCATGGCACAATTGTGTCAAACAATGCACTGTTAGCAGCATGCAATGCAGACCTTAGCTAACGTTGCACTAATAGACTACTGTTGCTCACGGAGGAAGAAAAAAGCATTGTATCTATGAATGGCAGGCTTACTACATGCTGCATAGCTTACGTTAGCTAACAGCTAGCTAACAGCAATTCCCACACAACTAACATTAAGCTAACTAACGCTAGCGAACTGTGATAACAATACCATGACCTCAACCACGAGTGCTCGTCTTATTTCCTTCAAAGCCCTTCAACCAAACCATGTAACGCTAGGTTAAGCTAACGTGATAGCCTAGCTACTTCAAACCAAGTTATTCTGTGCAGCTGGGGCTAGCATGCAGTAAACGTTAGATGCCCTAAACCAAACCATAGCAGTTGTTTTTTAACATTTGGCACGCAATGCAGACAATATATATAACATGCGCCATGTCGCCATCCAGGCGTTGTTGCTCGCTGAGACAAGAAAACTGCATTTTAATACATGACAGGCCTGACATATGCTACGTTAGCTAGCTAGATGCTAACGTTAGCTGTCGTCTATTCTGAGCTGACTGAGCCCATTACGTTAGCTGTCGTCTGTCTGGCCGAGTTGTTTTAACCTAAAATGAACGGCCAGTTTTGAAGAAAAACGTTACCAGTATGTAAAAATGTTTTGTCCTTACCTCAGACCTCAATGGCTTCACTCAGCACGGGACAGCAGTGCCGTGCGACTGGTGCAACTGCGGAGTGTGTTAAAAAGAATTGGAGGGAAATTAACAGATACTTTTATTCTCCGTTGTCAACACTGCGCATGCGCATGGATGTTTGATCTAATACTAGAGACTTGATGAAAACCACAAATTAAAGACTGATATCCCGCTGCCACTTTACGTTGTATCCGACAATAAAAAATGGTTCAACCATAAATATGAATAAAAAACTTTATATTAGATTATCAAATTATTAATTTTCAGCTATTGGAGTGGATACAATTAAAATTGAATGAAAAGCTGCATGCTTTTGTTTTATCAGTGCACACATTAAATTCTCACATGTGGAAAATGTTATTCACATGTGAATAAAGCATAATCACATGTGCGATTGCACGTTTCACATGTGACTTTGACACATGTAAAATTATCACATGTGGAAAATGTCTTTCACATGTGAATAAATCATAATCACATGTGAGATTGCAAGTTTCACATGTGACATTGACACACATAACATTTTCACATGTGGAAAATGTCATTCACATGTGAATAAATCATAATCACATGTGAGATTGCATGTTTCACATGTGACTTTGACACACATAACATTTTCACATGTGGAAAATGTCTTTCACATGTGAATAAATCATAATCACATGTGAGATTGCATGTTTCACATGTGACTTTGACACACATTAAATTCTCACATGTGGAAAATGTTATTCACATGTGAATAAAGCATAATCACATGTGCGATTGCACGTTTCACATGTGACTTTGACACATGTAAAATTATCACATGTGGAAAATGTCTTTCACATGTGAATAAATCATAATCACATGTGAGATTGCAAGTTTCACATGTGACATTGACACACATAACATTTTCACATGTGGAAAATGTCATTCACATGTGAATAAATCATAATCACATGTGAGATTGCATGTTTCACATGTGACTTTGACACACATAAAATTATCACATGTGGAAAATGTCTTTCACATGTGAATAAATCATAATCACATGTGAGATTGCATGTTTCACATGTGACTTTGACACACATTAAATTCTCACATGTGGACAATGTTATTCACATGTGAATAAATCATAATCACATGTCAGATTGCACGTTTCACATGTGACTTTGACACACGTAAAATTATCACATGTGGAAAATGTCTTTCACATGTGAATAAATCATAATCACATGTGAGATTGCAAGTTTCACATGTGACATTGACACACATAACATTTTCACACGTGGAAAATGTCATTCACATGTGAATAAATCATAATCACATGTGAGATTGCATGTTTCACATGTGACTTTGACACACATAAAATTATCAGATGTGGAAAATGTCTTTCACATGTAAATAAATCATAATCACACGTGAGATTGCATGTGTCACATGTGACTTTGACACACATTCAATTCTCACATGTGGAAAATGTTATTCACATGTGAATAAATCATAATCACATGTGAGATTGCACGTTTCATATGTGACTTTGACACACGTAAAATTATCACATGTGGAAAATGTCTTTCACATGTGAATAAATCATAATCACATGTGAGATTGCAAGTTTCACATGTGACATTGACACACATAACATTTTCACATGTGGAAAATGTCATTCACATGTGAATAAATCATAATCACATGTGAGATTGCATGTTTCACATGTGACTTTGACACACATTAAATTCTCACATGTGGAAAATGTTATTCACATGTGAATAAATCATAATCACATGTGAGATTGCACGTTTCACATGTGACTTTGACACACATAAAATTATCACATGTGGAAAATGTCTTTCACATGTGAATAAATCATAATCACATGTGAGATTGCAAGTTTCACATGTGACTTTGACACACATTATACTTTCACATGTGAACGTTTTTATTTCACATGTGAATAAAGCATAATCACATGTGAGATTGCAGGTTTCACATGTGACTTTGACACACATTATATTTTCACATGTGGAATATTTCATTTCACATGTGAGATTGCACGTTTCACATGTGAAAGTGAGTTTTCACATGTGAAATGGAAGATTTCACATGTGAATTACATGTGACTTTTTCGTAAGGGACAGGGAGGCACGTGTGAGGTGGAGAGGCATTTGCTGGCAGGGGGGCAAAACTCGACATAACACCGGCCGTACCCTTGGGCAAGGTGATTTTACACTTACCCCCCACAGTCAACCCAGCGTTTCATTCACAATGTCTTGGGGACGGAGAGGAATCCCACTGGATTTGTTTCTGACTGATTGTCTCTATCATTGTTGTCAGCATGATGATTGATGTGTTAAGTCGCTTGTCTTGAGCACATACATGAAAAGCACACACAAACATAGACACACATGCACATGCACAAAAATGAAAAGCACACACAAACATAGACACACATGCACACACACATACATGAAAAGCACACACAAACATAGACACACATGCACACGCACATACATGAAAAGCACACACAAACATAGACACACATGCACACGCACATACATGAAAAGCACACACAAACATAGACACACATGCAAACGCACATAACCATTGGCAATGTTCTTCTGAATATAGCACAATCACGGCTCATGTGAAGATATTGATCAATGGATGCTACGAAGCCTTCATTCATGATAAGCTGCTTTATGGGGAACGTCAGGAGTAATGCTTCAGGACCCCCTGTGAGTGGAAAGCTTTTATTAAACCATCATTTATCCCTTTATCAACAGCTCAGCAGGCGTGTGAGGGACAACACAGAGACATGCAGGCGTGTGAGGGACAACACAGAGACATGCTATACAGCAGGCGTGTGAGGGACAACACAGAGACATGCTATACAGCAGGCGTGTGAGGGACAACACAGAGACCTGCTATACAGCAGGCGTGTGAGGGACAACACAGAGACATGCTATACAGCAGGTGTGTGAGGGACAACACAGAGACCTGCAGGCGTGTGAGGGACAACACAGAGACATGCTATACAGCAGGCGTGTGAGGGACAACACAGAGACATGCTATACAGCAGGCGTGTGAGGGACAACACAGAGACCTGCAGGCGTGTGAGGGACAACACAGAGACATGCTATACAGCAGGCGTGTGAGGGACAACACAGAGACATGCTATACAGCAGGCGTGTGAGGGACAACACAGAGACATGCTATACAGCAGGCGTGTGAGGGACAACACAGAGACCTGCAGGCGTGTGAGGGACAACACAGAGACATGCTATACAGTACCGCAGGGATGACGTGTTAGGCTTAACCAGAAATCGCTGCCATGTTGGATCGTCAGGGGGAAAGTCAATGGGGTTTTAGAATGGGGATTTCGCTTAAATGCATGAAATAAGGTCTGTGGTTAACAAAAGTTTATGGGAGTGGTAATTTGTGTTCAGCAGGATAATCTTCACAAACGTGAATCACTTTTATGACTTTTATAAATGTCGTATAAATAAATAAATGTCTTTTCTTTTAAACGCAATTTTCAGAAAACGCTTCACGTTTGTGAAGATTATCCTGCTGAACACAAATTACCACTCCCATAAACTTTTGTTAAGCACAGACCTTATTTCAGGCATTTAAGGGAAATCCCCATTCTAAAACCCCATTGACTTTTCCCTGTAAGGTCCAACATGCTACTTCCAGACTCATTCCTGTGGTGCTCTATTGATCAGGGAACAGCACCTTACAGCCTCTATTTAAGTTGATGGACTAAAATGGTTTGAATGTGTTTTTAATGAGCAGTAAACGACTCAAGCCTCGTACTGAACGTCCTGTTTATCATTGATACAGAATGGGGGAGAGAGAGGGAGAGGGACAACGATAGAGCTGTCCTATGTCTTATTTTATAGTCCACCGGTTCCTTGTTCCTACACAACACAGTCTCAGTCTGACTGCAAATTGGTTTGTCCAAAGTGCTCTGAAATGCATTTGCATGCAGTAAATATTTGAACGTTTTGCACTAGATTTAGGCCAGTAATTCAATGTAATATTTTAATGAATGTTTCACGCAGTCTCAACTGGCACCTTGCCTGCATGAGTACTTAGAAATGTTCTACTGTGTAGTCATTTATCATGATGAGGATCACTTTAGAAAATAAATCCACAAGAATATCAGAACTCCTGCGCTCCCCAGTGCTTGCGACACCAGGAGATGTGATGTTATAACTAAAGATCCAGGAAGGTGAAACGCTGACTTGTTCAATAGCTCTGTCCTCACAAGTGCAATAGTGCATTTGGCATACGTCTTCATTAGACCGTCTCTGTACATTAGAACCACCAAAAACCTAAGGTGTGATATACCATTTACCTATGGACGGCTTAAAACCAGTGCAATGCTACACCCTGTTGGCAACATTACGGCTTAAAACCAGTGCAATGCTACAACCTGTTAGCAACATTACAGCTTAAAACCAGTGCAATGCTACAACCTGTTACCAACATTACGACTTAAACCAGTGCAATGTTACACCCTGTTACCAACATTACAACTTAAAACCAGTGCAATGCTACACCCTGTTACCAACATTACAACTTAAAACCAGTGCAATGCTACACCCTGTTACCAACATTACAACTTAAAAACAGTGCAATGCTACACCCTGTTACCAACATTACGACTTAAACCAGTGCAATGCTACAACCTGTTAGTAACACTACAGCTTAAAACCAGTGCAATGCTACACCCTGTTACCAACATTACGACTTAAACCAGTGCAATGCTACAACCTGTTAGCAACATTACAGCTTAAAACCAGTGCAATGCTACAACCTGTTAGAAACATTACGGCTTAAAACCAGTGCAATGCTACAACCTGTTACCAACATTACGACTTAAAACCAGTGCAATGCTACACCCTGTTACCAACATTACGACTTAAACCAGTGCAATGCTACAACCTGTTAGAAACATTACGGCTTAAAACCAGTGCAATGCTACAACCTGTTACCAACATTACGACTTAAAACCAGTGCAATGCTACACCCTGTTACCAACATTACGACCAGTGCAATGCTACACCCTGTTACCAACATTACGACTTAAAACCAGTGCAATGCTACAACCTGTTACCAACATTACGACTTAAAACCAGTGCAATGCTACACCCTGTTACCAACATTACGACTTAAAACCAGTGCAATGCTACAACCTGTTAGAAACATTACGGCTTAAAACCAGTGCAATGCTACAACCTGTTACCAACATTACGACTTAAAACCAGTGCAATGCTACACCCTGTTACCAACATTACGGCTTAAAACCAGTGCAATGCTACACCCTGTTACCAACATTACGACTTAAAACCAGTGCAATGCTACACCCTGTTACCAACATTACGACTTAAAACCAGTGCAATGCTACAACCTGTTACCAACATTACGACTTAAAACCAGTGCAATGCTACACCCTGTTACCAACATTACGACTTAAAACCAGTGCAATGCTACAACCTGTTAGAAACATTACGGCTTAAAACCAGTGCAATGCTACAACCTGTTACCAACATTACGACTTAAAACCAGTGCAATGCTACACCCTGTTACCAACATTACGGCTTAAAACCAGTGCAATGCTACACCCTGTTACCAACATTACGACTTAAAACCAGTGCAATGCTACAACCTGTTACCAACATTACGACTTAAAACCAGTGCAATGCTACACCCTGTTACCAACATTACGACTTAAACCAGTGCAATGCTACAACCTGTTAGAAACATTACGGCTTAAAACCAGTGCAATGCTACAACCTGTTACCAACATTACGACTTAAAACCAGTGCAATGCTACACCCTGTTACCAACATTACGACCAGTGCAATGCTACACCCTGTTACCAACATTACGACTTAAAACCAGTGCAATGCTACAACCTGTTACCAACATTACGACTTAAAACCAGTGCAATGCTACACCCTGTTACCAACATTACGACTTAAAACCAGTGCAATGCTACAACCTGTTAGAAACATTACGGCTTAAAACCAGTGCAATGCTACAACCTGTTACCAACATTACGACTTAAAACCAGTGCAATGCTACACCCTGTTACCAACATTACGGCTTAAAACCAGTGCAATGCTACACCCTGTTACCAACATTACGACTTAAAACCAGTGCAATGCTACACCCTGTTACCAACATTACGACTTAAAACCAGTGCAATGCTACAACCTGTTACCAACATTACGACTTAAAACCAGTGCAATGCTACACCCTGTTACCAACATTACGACTTAAAACCAGTGCAATGCTACAACCTGTTAGAAACATTACGGCTTAAAACCAGTGCAATGCTACAACCTGTTACCAACATTACGACTTAAAACCAGTGCAATGCTACACCCTGTTACCAACATTACGGCTTAAAACCAGTGCAATGCTACACCCTGTTACCAACATTACGACTTAAAACCAGTGCAATGCTACACCCTGTTACCAACATTACGACTTAAAACCAGTGCAATGCTACAACCTGTTACCAACATTACGACTTAAAACCAGTGCAATGCTACACCCTGTTACCAACATTATGACTTAAAACCAGTGCAATGCTACACCCTGTTACCAACATTACGACCAGTGCAATGCTACACCCTGTTACCAACATTACGACTTAAAACCAGTGCAATGCTACAACCTGTTAGCAACATTACAGCTTAAAACCAGTGCAATGCTACAACCTGTTAGCAACATTATGGCTTAAAACTAGTGGAATGCTACAACCTGTTAGCAACAGGGCAAGGGAGGAGGTGGGGGAGGAGAGGCTAAGGTGGGGCGAAGAGAAAGCTAGGTGGCGCCGCCCATGCACAGTGTGGGGACGTGCAGACACACACTGCTCGGTGTCAGAGTGGTGACGTGCAGACCCACCTGCTCACTGCTCAGTGTCAGAGTGGTGACGTACAGACACACACTGCTCAGTGTCAGAGTGGTGACGTGCAGACACACACTGCTCAGTGTCAGAGTGGTGACGTGCAGACACACACTGCTCAGTGTCAGAGTGGGGACGTACAGACACACCTGCTCAGTGTCAGAGTGGGGACGTACAGACACACCTGCTCAGTGTCAGAGTGGGGACGTACAGACACACACTGCTCAGTGTCAGAGTGGGGACGTGCAGACACACACTGCTCAGTGTCAGAGTGGGGACGTACAGACACACCTGCTCAGTGTCAGAGTGGGGACGTACAGACACACCTGCTCAGTGTCAGAGTGGGGACGTACAGACACACACTGCTCAGTGTCAGAGTGGGGACGTGCAGACACACACTGCTCAGTGTCAGAGTGGGGACGTACAGACACACACTGCTCAGTGTCAGAGTGGGGACGTACAGACACACCTGCTCAGTGTCAGAGTGGTGACGTGCAGACACACACTGCTCAGTGTCAGAGTGGTGACGTGCAGACACACACTGCTCAGTGTCAGAGTGGGGACGTACAGACACACCTGCTCAGTGTCAGAGTGGGGACGTACAGACACACCTGCTCAGTGTCAGAGTGGGGACGTACAGACACACACTGCTCAGTGTCAGAGTGGGGACGTGCAGACACACACTGTTCAGTGTCAGAGTGGGGACATGCAGACAAAGTGGGGAGTTGTGTTTAAATATAGGCTGGGTTAGAGCAGGGCAGAAAGGGGGAAAAGAATGAGTGGCCACTAGTGACCATGGCTGTAGGCTTCAGTGATAGATCTCAGCTGTCTCCACAGCATCTGTTAGGCGCTGGCATTTATTACTGACCACATGAGCCCATGCAGATCGACTGGACGCTTGCCTCCAGCTGCCCCATACCTCCCTCCCTCCTGCTAGCTGTTAGCTGCTGGAGCTAGAGGACAAGCCACACCCCTTATTTCATTTCAGCACTGCAAGCTGACTTCTCTGCTGCTGTCTGTCAGATGTCTATGATGGCAGAGCACACTGACCTGTCTCTCTGCTGTCTGTCAGATGTCTATGATGGCAGAGCACACTGACCTGTCTCTCTCTGCTGTCTGTCAGATGATGACAGAGCACACTGACCTGTCTCTCTGCTGTCTGTCAGATGTCTATGATGGCAGAGCACTGACCTGTCTCTCTGCTGTCTGTCAGATGTCTATGATGGCAGAGCACTGACCTGTCTCTCTGCTGTCTGTCAGATGTCTATGATGGCAGAGCACTGACCTGTCTCTCTCTGCTGTCTGTCAGATGTCTATGATGGCAGAGCACTGACCTGTCTCTCTCTGCTGTCTGTCAGATGTCTATGATGGCAGAGCACACTGACCTGTCTCTCTCTGTCCTTTGGAAGAGCAGCAGGCCGGTTCTTGTCATCCTCTGTCTAACAAAGCCTGTCCCATGTGCCATCTTTCTCACTCCAGCCCTGTTCTCCTGATCCTGATTGATTGTGCTGGTTCAGCTGTAACACAGCCACTCAAATGGATGCAGCCACTTGAGGAGGTGCTGTGCTCTACAATAGAACATCTGCCTCACTCTGCTGGTAGTGCTGTTCTCAATAGAACATCTGCCTCACTGCTGGTAGTGCTGTTCTCAATAGAACATCTGCCTCACTCTGCTGGTAGTGCTGTTCTTGTGTAATGAGCCACAGCAGTGGAATAAAACACATTTGCGAAGGTGTGGGTATTATATACATATTATTACTGCTATATATCTTATATTAAAAGGCGGAGCAATGGTGCAAGTGCTTAAATATAGCATCCTTCTGGATTTACATCATTCAGTCATTCAGCCTCCTCCAGTGTGCAATGTGTCTGTTCACCCAGCACTTGATCCACCTCTCCCATTCTGTAGGAAGTGACAAGTGTACATGTATATAGTGTTACGGCGCAGCTTTGAAAGTGTTTCTCTGATCTATTAGCAAATGACTTTAGCATTGCCTAGGCGTACAGTACATTCATTTAACACACTGAAAGACCAGCCACCACAAACTAAAATGTTGGGCTGAGGTTAGCATTGATATGATCATAGTAATGAGGGACATGCTCACCTTTAAGATGCTCTGGCAGGTATCTCCCTCTGGGCCCAACTGCGGCGTCTCCCGATGTCCAATCGCGGGCCTCTTGGCATCCCTGCCAGCTCCGTCTGAGTCGCTTGGCCCATCTAATTAAAAACTCTCGTAACGGGACAAGCCCCGTCTTTTATTGTCACACGAACACCACAACACATGCATGCGGCCACAACACACTCATGCTGACGGTGGCCGGTGAAAAGTGTCCTCTGCATTTAACCCATCCAGGCATGTCCTTTCCTCCGGGGGGCAGGCCAGGAGCAGTGGTCGCTTTCTCGTACAGCGCCCGGGGACCAACTTCGGATGTTGTCGTCACTGGTCGGATGACGATGACGATCTGATCTTCTGCATGTTTTTAGTGGGGGGGTTATATACGGAGGAACCCCCTGGGGGAGCACAGGGAGAACATGCAAACTCCACACAGAGAGAAAGGCCCTTACGACGAGATACCCCACCTGGGCAGTAGGCACTGAAGATATGGGGGGCAACACAACCACAGCGCCCACAGTGTCCCAGGCGAGAATCGAACTCAGGACCTTCTGACTGTGAGGCGACAGCTCTACCACTGACCCACCGTGCCGTAATTGATGGATGTGTTCCACAACGTGCAGGAGGACCCTCGACAAGGTCCACAGACACACACAGCTATATACTATACATCCACGGTGAAACATCTACTGGGTTCAGCTCAATGTGAAACAGAGTTCATTAGTTCAAAGTCCAGCATTTAGTCGTGAAGCCAGAGTCAAATGAGTCCGCAATGACCAACATTCCCCATCTACTCGCATGGAGCTTCCCGGCTCCCATTGTCCTCAATCCACCTCTTGTATCTCTCCCACACAAGCAAGCCTGCACATGGAATGGCGTCTGCTTGCTTGCTCAGTAAGGCCTCTAGCTAAAATCAACAGCCCAAACCCCCTGACACACACAAATCCTTAGCCAATCACTCAAACTGGTGGCTATGATTGGCAGCTAAACCAACCGATGACCGCTCCCTGAATGACGCGACTGCACATTTATTTTCAGTTTAAGACTGAAAGTTAATCTGACCAACGACACACAAATCAGACGATCAGATCGTCACAAATGATGTGACGATCTGATCGGGTTGTTCAAATCAAGCTCCCAAATTACACAAATCCTCAGTTAGTCCAAATTGAAAGCATTGGTATTATCTGTATGTGTGAGTGGTTCTAACGAAATAAACAAACAAGCAAATTGTAAATTATTCACCACATTTTCCAATATTCATGTACAGTACTTGAAAGAGCACCGTTTCCATAAGGCATTAGGCCTTGTCTAGCAGCAGCAGCCTAAAAACAACATCAAATGGGATGGACAAATTCAATTAATACTGTGACATCCAAATGTATCAACATTAGTGTAAATAATTTTGCATATAATCTTCAGACTTATTTACGTAAAACAAGAAGAGTCATTACTTAAAGCATCATTAAATAACATGTCCCACTCAAGAGTGAATGGGAGGTTACATAGATTTATGGCCATTACTCTAAACCTATTAGGAGACATTGGTAAAATAAATCCAATAATGTTTTGTATCAGAGACGCACAGACATGGCAGGCAAGTAAACGAGGGGGAAGGGAAAGCTCTATTAGACACAGTTCTGTTTTCTGTGATTTCCACGCTGTCCATGGTGCTGAAATCTCTCTTACAGACTCATCATGCTGTCCATGGTGTTGAAATCTCTCTTACAGACTCAGTCCACTTGTCTGGCTGATATAGCAATTATTTACCATGCTCTGAATTATGGGATGGATAAAAAAGAGGCTCTGACATCAAATCCTATTTTGGCTGGGCCAGTACAAAATTGTGCAGGCCATCTTTTCCCAGAAAAACAAACACAAAATTGTAAAAACGTATGGTAGCGGCTCTACAGCACACGACACTGTTAAATAACAGCTTTCTTAGAAATACATACTGCCAAGTGCAGTTGGATCAAAACATCTTGATGAATCAACCATTCCAGCTCCCTCATAATTCCACCTGCCCGTTTTCTCCTCTTTCTCTTTCGGTCAATAAACAAATCTCCCCCACCCCCCCTCTCTCAATACCATCTAACCTGGGGCAAGAGAGCAAATTCAGTTGCTTTGCCTCAGCTATGGAGTCAGAGCAGAATTGATTGACGTCAATGAAAAAATGAATTGCCCATCAATATGTGTCCCCAGCCCTGGCATCTGAGTTGTGTTTGATTTCATTTCTCCAAACCACTTCTCATCCCTGCTGTTTGACACAAATCACTTGCTGTTCACCTCTTCATCTGTCGGCCTGCTGTATGGATTTGACGGTGTGACTTCATAGAAAATGAATTTGCCCTGGAATATGCAGGCCATAAAAAAGTTGAATGGATACATAAATAAGCTCAAGCCAGAAGAAATCTCGTTGTAATCAGGGAATAAACATAATTCATCATCCCAGTTAAAAGCATCCCAGTTAAAAGCAGAAGGGAATTTGTCAACAGTTTTCACCCTCGATGCAAAGACACAGACATCGTTAGATGTAATTTACTTGATGTCAAAAGCACTCGTGTGCAAATCCTCAATCTATTGTTTTCAACATGTAATCATACAGGGAATTGGCAGGTTCATTTATATACAAAATCAAGATGGCCACAGTCAGCTCGCATCTCAATGACCTTCGGCAGTGCAACACAACCCAGCACTCAATCTGTGCTCTGTTGATGAATGAGGTCTGGGTCGCACTGTCATGATAGGCTCATTAACCGATCACACAGCCTTGTTAACACAGTCAGGTCCAATAGCAACTCAGGGAACAGTCTATTTAATTACTGAAGGAACTCGGATTTGCCGGTCGTTTTACAAATAATTAATTCCCTTTTAAGGACCCTAGCAGATCCATTATATGGGTGTTGTTTACAACGATCTACTGCTTTTTGTTGCCATACATTCAGGCGGTGTCTCGTCATAGACGCGTGGTCAATGGGTCAGCGTGGGGGAAATCCTCCCGTTTTCCCCAGGCAGCACAGCTAGCATTTAGCTGCTAGCCCTGCCCAGGCAGACACACACATGTGGCCTGGTAGATATTATTTGAACATGCCATGTTGACTGACCATTTCTATTTTGCCAGCGGCGCGTCCCTGATTGGCCGGTTATGATGTCAACTACGAGGCAGGTCCCTGATTGGCCGGTGGACTTTGTAATTATTGAAAATGCCTGCCCCGGGCTGGAGGACAGATGGTCCCGCAGAACAAAACAGAATGTGAGTTCACCAGGGTGCAGCTGTTCTGTTAACAACCTAAACTTCACTACATTTACAACCCGAGTAGCTGCAACAGCTTGTCTTATTTATTAACATACATTATTAATGATATTTGGTGTTATCTGATTGGTTTATAAATGATCTCCACCATATTGTACATGCATGTAGATACTGTAACATTGTACACACAAGCCTTGTGAGACAGTATTATGTAGATAGCACTGACCTCTACAGACAAGTCTCAAGTCAAAACTGGTGGTATTTATTTGCTCACAGGACAGTATTTGGTTTGATTGGTTCCGTCTTCGGATTAGCTTTATGATCGTCTTCTTTCTGAACAGGACATAAAATGGAGGGAGGAATGATCGGCCATTTGAGTCCCACAAATTTACAACCTATAAATGTTTCAACAGATTTGCATCTAGTTCCCAGCATGCTTTATGGCTCCAAGCCCTTATGTCCAAAGCATCTCATGTGGTATTAGTATTCATACAGTAGATTGCCTTTAATTACTGTCCCTCGACTCCCACCAAAGCCTGTTGTGCAGAGGAGCCATTGAGCAGGGCTAACACAAGCAGGGCTAACACAAGCAGAGCTAACACAAGCAGGCTAACACAAGCAGGGCTAACACAAGCAGGGCTAACACAAGCAGGCTAACACAAGCAGGGCTTGAGATAGATCCAGGTTGAGAGGGCTAACACAAGCAGGGCTAACACCACCAGGGCTAACACAAGCAGGGCTAACACCACCAGGGCTAACACAAGCAGGGCTAACACAAGCAGGGATAACACAAGCAGGGCTAACACAAGCAGGGCTAACACAAGCAGGGCTAACACAAGTAGGGCTTGAGATAGATCCAGGTTGAGCAGGACTAACACAAGCAGGGCTAACACAAGCAGGGCTAACACAAGCAGGGCTAACACAAGCAGGGATAACACAAGCAGGGCTAACACAAGTAGGGCTTGAGATAGATCCAGGTTGAGCAGGACTAACACAAGCAGGGCTAACACAAGCAGGGCTAACACAAGCAGGGCTTGAGATAGATCCAGAAACGGGCATTATAATGTGATGATCAGCATCATTCACTCTAAGCCTTTATCATGTGTTGCAGGGCTGCACATGCTATGGAAAGGTCAGTCTGTGAGATGAATAAAGTTACTGCAGTAGCACCCGTACAGTAGGGTGACCAGACGTCCCCGATTTTCGGGGACAGTCCCCGATTTCGGTGCTCTGTCCCCGGCTGGAGCTGTCCCCGAAAATGTCCCCGATTTTGGCCACAAAGTCAAATAATAATACTGGCAAGAAACTCGATAACAGAGCATTTGCGGCACCACAAAAGCCTGTCATTGTGCATGTTGTGCAAAGTGCTGCCTGTGTGTGACAGAGTAGATCACAGAGTAGATGTTCTCCCTCTGCCCGTGCCGTGGTTTTCCCAGGACCCAGCCGCACGCAACTGAAGCCCCAGAGGTGGCGAACGAGAGGCGGAGTCTGCTTGCTGCTTTTGCTACCGTCCTTGTTTACCGGACCCCATTCAGCGGGTTATCCATCCCAGTTGTTTTTAATAGTTAAAAGTACAGTAAAACTATCTGGTAAGTAAGTGCAGTAACTAACTCAAAACGTTTTTGCAGAGAAGTCAGTAACGTTTTTATGTACACCAAACTCCATTGAAAAAAATTACAATTTTTAACATGATTGGCGATGGATCATTGTTATCTAGTCATTAGCCTACTGTTCCCTAAATTGGCCTTCAGCCATCAAAACTTTGATAACCCCTGGTTTAAATTAAACACAATAGGTCATATTTATCTCTAGATTACAATTTTAATCATTAAAATTGCCTTTTAGTATTAACATGATTTTGTAAATTATTTTGTCAGCATTTAATATTAAATTAGCAGTTAATATGGTAATGTGGCCATTGAATACTTGAAACTGGTGAGCGACACCCTAAACTCAAGGAAAGTGTTTACTGAGGTAATAAATCACTACTGTAATGTTTTTGTTTTGTGTAAATAAATTATCCACCAGTTGGTGAGGTCAAAGAGAGAAGTTGTCCCTCTCTATGTTCCTGCCACTCTACACAATACACCAGTAGCCTATTTCCCATGAATTACCTAGGCTGTCTAATTTGTAGTAAATTGTGCCAGATAACTAGTAACCATTGTAAACTGCTTCTTTTTCAATTGTTTCAAAATCACAAAGTTCTTCATAGATCTAGCCTCTTACTTTTGCTCTCAAAGTGCACCAGATTTATGCATTTTACTGTAAAATGTACACAATTTTCTAAAAGCCGGGGGGGCACTGCCCCCCCCTGGGCCCCCCTAGCGGACCAGAAAATGTCCCCGATTTTCATTTGAGAAATCTGGTCACCTTACCGTACAGCCCTGTATTGAATATCACAACACTGATGAAGTGACAGGCTAATGTTGCATCCAGATGACATGACGGACATGATGGAGATTGAAGAAGGAAATCAACCATTTTGAAATGATCTCTCTGCCACTGCGAATGTGAACTCTGAGCTTTTGATTCTGATTAACAACTCAGACTCAAAATTCAAGCACAAAGTTTACATACTCACATGTTGACAAAAATTAAGTTAAGTAACTTTTTCTGAAAATATCTGCAAATGCCTGACTAGACCTGATAGCATGTGGCATGCACTGCAATTAAGATAATCAATTTGTGTAGTCCTTGGGCAAACTCCCGGAAGGGAGAGAAGTCTGGCAAGCGAGAATAGGGAATGTGCAATATCCATATCCATAACCAAACTAAACGGAGCAAAAACAATCTCATCAAGTGCTTCTTAGCTGTCACACTAATCACATGGTTTGGAGTCACCTCCGTCGAGTGCAATTTAGACGGATTTCAACACCGCTGAGAGTTAAAGGAGAATCACGGTGCCATGAGACAGAGAAACAAAGACACAAACCTATGACATCATCAGTGCCTATGACATCATCAGTGATGTCACAAGATGTTTGTTCTTATGACATCACTATGCCATCATCAGTGGGACAAACATTGAAACAGAGAACACATAGAGAACAGAGATTACCCACTTGCCCCAAGCTTTTATTTTCACTGATGATGTCATCAGTGGGACTGATGTCAGTGGTTTATGACATCACTGATTATGTCACAGTGGGATTTATGACATCACTGATGATGTCATCAGTGGGACAGACAGAGAAACAGAGTCCTAGCTCCCATTTATATACTGATGTGATAATGATGATGATGCAATGTTTGCTGATGTCAAAACATCTGTCAAGATTCTGAACATGAATAATTTATTTGTCCATTTACTCCATTTACGCTTTTATCCAAAGCGCTTTACAATGTGCCTAAATTCACCCATTCACGCACACATTCATAGACCGAAGGCGGCAAGCTGCCATGCGGGGTGCTGGCACAGCCATCTGGAGCAATTTGGGGTTCAATTTGGGGTCTTGCCCAATGACACTTTAACATGCGGACTGGAGGAGCCAGCTGGATCGAGCCACCAACCTTCTGGTTAGTGGATGACCCGCTCTACCTCCTGAACCACAGCCCCTCCATTACAGCCCTCAAGCCCTCACAATGTTGAATTCCTTAGCAGCCTGGTGAACTCTGCTGTGCTCTTAGAAAATAATTGATTTCTGAAAGTCGGTCTGAGTAACGTTGAACAAACTTTTGACTCCATTTTGAGTTATTTATTTTATCTATTTTTATATCTATTATTTTTTTTACATCTCACCTGCAATTACCACTCATCGCCATAGGTGTCACCCAAGAGAACAAAACTGAAATCTTAGAGATTATCACTTTAAACTCAGAACAAAAAACAAAACAAAACAAAAATCGCAAGTGACCCTAATCTTCTGTAGTATTAAACGTACAATATGTAATTTTCTCCAGCTACTGTAGGGGTCTCAAACTCAAAACAATAACAGTAGACGGGGTGTCATGGCATCGTGGAGTAGTGGAGAATTATGCAAGCTATTTTATGAGATTTACAGGTCAAAATGCTGAATAAAGCAACTTTCTCTGGGTTTGAGCACTTTTGGAAACATTTGGGTGCACAACTAAAGAATATAATAACATAGGTCTATTTGTTTTTAGATATTTTAATGCTATAATAATATAATACTAATGCTAAAGGTTACATATTGCATCTTTAAATTGTGTGCGGTGTAAAAGAAAATCAGGCGACCGTATATTTGAATTTCAGGTGACCGCACTTAGGGTCGTGACCCTATAGGTTGGGAACCACTGAAAAGGCCTATATGGAGGCCTATTCACCAGTCTAGGCTCACTGACAGATACACACTCACATAGCTCACTGACAGATACACACTCACATAACTGACAGATACACACTCACAGCTCACTGACAGATACATACTCACATAGCTCACTGACAGATACACACTCACATAACTCACTGACAGATACACACTCACTTAGCTCACTGACAGATACACACTCACATAGCTCACTGACAGATACACACTCACATAACTCACTGACAGATACACACTCACTTAGCTCACTGACAGATACACACTCACATAGCTCACTGACAGATACACACTCACATAACTCACTGACAGATACACACTCACATAGCCCACTGACAGATACACACGCACATAGCTCACT